>NC_056732.1:1187623514-1187871014 GCF_019279795.1 Protopterus annectens | reverse complement strand
CGGTACGTAAAAATATACTGCCAATCATTAGCGGGCTGGAGTTCCGCTGTGGCGACCCCTAACCGGGAAAAGCCGAAAGACAAAACAACAACAACAACAACAACTCTAAGGCTAACTTACTGCTATTAAGTGATAACCTGGCGAAATTTCAAGCCCCCATAAACCATGAAAACACTGTTGCATATGCAGAACTGTTCACAACAACTCTGTACAAGCATGTTAATAGCTACATGGAGGCAGGTGTACCCACCAAGAAGAAGTACAGAACTTACTCAAAAAACAAGCCACCCTGGTAGAATCACAAAATCAATAGACTGTATAACAGGAGGAAGAAAATCATGGCAAAAATTAGGAGGTGCAGCACCCAGCAGGATAAAAGCAATCTTATCAAACTAAACAAAAAAAATAGAGGACAATTAAAGTCTGTCAAAGCCAAATTTGAGGTAATTTTGGTCTCCTAGGCAAAGGAAAACCACAAGGCATTCTTTAGCTATCTATGCAACCTCAAAGGCAATACACAATTGTGTGCAGCGCTCATAGTAAATGGAGCCACCTATACTGAGCCAGAAGACATAGCAATCTTACTGGCTGATAAATTAATCTCCAACTTTACCCCTTTCTCCCCCTCAATCTTCACTCAGGAAATATCATCAAATATAAGTCCCCTTGCTATCACTAGTGAATAGGTCCATAATGCTTTCTCTAAGGCCAAGAACACTGCATCAATGAGCCCACATGAAACATAACCTAGAAGTCCCTCTGGAATTGCTATTTAACTGTATCCTCCAAACAAGCTTTGTGCCTCATGAATGGAGAAAAGCAACAGTCATCCCTCTACACAAAGGTGTACCATCTACAGACCCTGGAAACTACAGACCCATAATAAGTCTCACTAGTCTTATATGTAAAGCCATGGAAAGAATTATCATGGAAATGATCAATAGTGATATAGTAAACCTCCAGACACTGGACACAACCCAGTTTGGTTTCATCAAGGGCAGGTCATGCCTACTCAACCTGGTGGTCTTCTTTGAGAAGGTCACCAAAGCAATGGATGAGTACAAAATGATTCACACTGCCTACATTGACCTGACCAAGGCATTTGACAGAATATCCCACTTGGGCATTGTTGACAAACTCAAGAGGTTAGGTACAAATCTGTATGCTACCTGGTGGATAGCCAACTGGCTCATGGACAGGACCGAGGAAATTAGAACTGGGGGGTCTACCTCTACAATGAGGCCAGTCGCAAGTGGAGTCCCACATGGATTGGTCCTTGAACTGCTCTTTTTTGACATTTATTTCCCTGAGGACAATGCCAATGTCATTGGTCACTGGCTGACTAATTTTGCAGATGATTGCGAATTAGGAGCTGTCATTGAATCCCGCACTGACACAAATGTTCTCCAGGAAGGGCTGACACAGACAAACATCTGGTATCAGTACCATGGAATAAAACTAAATGCCAAGAAATGCATAATAGTATCCTTTGGCAAGTCATCCACCTGAAAGAATAATAGTTCACTGTCTTTTCACCAGCATGATTATTAGCTTGATGATCAAGAAGAGGAGGATGAGTGTGAGGGCAGCACCAAGGATCAAATGGTGGAAATTGAAAAATGGTAATTGTGAGGTGATGTTCAGGGAAGAGTTAAGACAGGCACTGGGTGGCAGTGAAGAGTTACCGAATAGCTGGGTAACTACAGCAGAGCTAGTAAGAGAGATGGCTTGAAAGGTGCTTGGTGTGACATCTGGAAAGAGGAAGGAGGACAAGGGGACCTGGTGGTGGAATGAAGAAGTACAGGAGAGTATACAGAGAAAGAGGTTGGCGAAGAAGAAGTGGGATTGTTAGAGAGATGAAGAAAGTAGACAAAAGTATAAGGAGATGAGGTGCATGGCAAAGAGAGAGGTGGCGAAGGCTAAGGATAAGGCGTATGATGTGTTTTATAAAAGGTTGGACACTAAGGATGAAGAAAAGGACCTCTATCAATTGGCTAGACAGAGGGACCAAGCTAGTAAAGATGTGCAGCAGGTATGGGTGATAAAGGATAATGAGGGAAACATACTCACAAGCGAGGAGAGTATGTTGAGCAGATGGAAAAAGAACTTTGAAGGGGCTGATGAATGAAGAGAATGAGAGGGAGAGAAAGTTGGATGATGTGCAGATAGTGAATCATGAAGTGCAGTGGATTAGCAAGGAGGAAGTAAGGATAGCTATAAAGAGGATGAAGAACGGAACGGCTGTTGGTCCAGATGACATACCTGTGGAAGCATGGAGGTGTTTAAGTGTAATGGCAGTGGAGTTTTTAACTAGATTGTTTAATGAAATCTTGGAAAGTGAGAGGATGCCTGAGAAATTGAGAAAAAGTGTTTTGGTACCGATTTTTAAGAATAAGGGTGATGTGCAGAGCTGTAGTAACTACAGAGGGATTAAATTAATCAGTCACAGCATGAAGTTATGGGAAAGAGTAGTGGAAGCTAGGTTAAGAAGGGAGGTGATGATTAGTGATCAGCAGTATGGTTTCATGCCAGGAAAGAGGACTACAGATGTGATGTTTGCTTTGAGAGTGTTGATGGAGAAGTATAGAGAATGTCAGAAGGAGTTGCATTGTGTCTTTGTGGATTTAGAGAAAGCATTTGACAGGGTGCCTAGAGAGGAGTTGTGGTATTGTATGAGGAAGTTGGGAGTGTCAGAGAAGTATGTAAGAGTGGTACAGGATATGTACGAGGGTAGTGTGACAGCAGTGAGGTCTGCGGTGGCAGTGACGGATGCGTTTAAGGTGGAGGTGGGATTACATCAAGGTTCAGCTCTGAGCCCGTTCTTATTTGTAATGGTGATGGACAGGTTGACAGACGAGATCAGACAGGAGTCCCTGTGGACTATGTTGTTTGCAGATGACATTGTGATCTGTAGTAAGAGTAGGGAACAGGTAAAGGAGACCCTGGAGAGGTGGAGATATGCTCTAGAGGGAAGAGGAATGAAGGTCAGCAGGTCTAAGACAGAATATATGTGTGTGAATGAGAGGGAGGATAGAGGAATGGTGAGGATGCAGGGAGTAGAGGTGGCGAAGGTGGATGAGTTTAAATACTTGAGATCAACAGTTCAGAGTAATGGTGAGTGTGGAAGAGAGGTGAAGAAGAGAGTACAGGCAGGATGGAGTGGGTGGAGAAGAGTGTCAGGAGTGATTTGTGACAGACAAGTACCAGTAAGAGTGAAAGGGAAGGTCTACAAGAGGGTAGTGAGACCAGCTATGTTATATGGGTTGGAGACAGTGGCATTGACAAAATGGCAGGAGTCAGAGCTTGACGTGGCAGAGTTGAAGATGTTAAGATTTGCACTGGGTGTGACGAGGATGGACAGGATTAGGAATAAGTATATTAGAGGGTCAGCCCAGGTTGGAAGGTTAGAAGACAAAGCCAGAGAGGCAAGATTACGTTGGTTTGCACATGTGCTGAGGAGGTATGCAAAGTATATTGGGAAAAAGATACTAAGGATGAAGCTGCAAGGTAACAGGAAAAGAGGAAGGCCTAAGATAAGGTTTATGGATGTGGTGAGAGAGGACATGCAGGTGGTTGATGTGACAGAGCAAGATGCAGAGGACAGGAAGAAATGGAAGCAGTTGATCTGCTGTGGCGACCCTTGACGGGAGCAGCCGAAAGAAGAAAAAGCTGAAAGAATGATATGAAATATAAAGGGTTAATTTAGAAATAATATAAAATGCTGAAAAATAAAAAAGTAGTAAGTGCTCTGGCAAGCATATATAGCTTAGTTAGATTTTTTGGCATCCATGTAAAGGAGTATGTTTTTGTGAAACAATGTCTGTAAAAGTAACTGTGCAGATGGCAGCTGGAAGGACATCCGCGAAGTAAAGAGATGTAACATCAAGTTTCAGATAGTGCTGGAACACCACGTTTCAGATAATGCAAGACTGTGTTTTCATGAATCATCAAACTACAAAGAACCAAGGATAAGGGAACAAAGGACAAAGAAAAAACTGTTATACATCAGACTCTGAGAAAAAATATCAGACCTTTTGGTATAAAAATGAATATGTGTAAACAAGCTTTGGGTATTTTCCATAGAGAGCTGACAGCATATGTGTTACATGCTTGTAAATCTAAAAAGAAAAATGTGATAGCAAAGCATATTAACTGAAACAGTTATCTTCGTGAATTTATTGTACTCAATACAATACAGTAATAAGACTAGTTGATTACAATAAATAGTTAAATGAACTGTGGTATGCATGCATGTAAATGCAAATAACAGCAAGAAACAAACAGGAAGATGTCATAGAATTTTTTCACCACCCATAGTAACTATCATATTGACAACACACCCCTTAGAGATGACCCAGTAGTCAAGGACTTAGGGACATACATAGACAGTAATCTAGCTTTTGACCATCACATGTCTACAGTAGTGAGGAAATCATTCTATGTTGTGCAATTTATAAACAAAGATATGGCATCTAAATTCAAGGAAGTCATCATTCTACTGTATTTGGCATTCATCAGACCTGTCATTGAGTACAATGCCCCCTTTGGTATGTATCTAATCAGGCAAATCCAACAAACTGGAACATCCAGAGAGATTCCTCACTAAAAGAATACAGGGAGTAAGTAAAATGTCCTTTGGGGACCGCCTCAAAGCCCTATCCCTGTATTCTGTCTCCTACGGGCTTTTGAGGGGAGATCTATGCTTGGCATACAGGGCATTGTCAGACCTCACTGTGATGGACCTCCTGTATAGCCAAAAAACAAACAGCACCAGAATTACCCATTCAAAACATGTAAACCTTCCCAGTAATATAAATAGGACCTTCTAGAGAGACAGCTATGCATCTCAGAGACTACCCCATCTCTGGAACAGGCTCCCCACCCATGTGAAGCATAGTTCCTCTCTAACCAATTTCAAGTACAACTTGGAAAACTAGATGGGGAACAGGAAATTCATCCCTGGTTTGTTAGCTATGTCTCTAATGGACACAGGCAACCTGTAAATGGTTCATCTCCCAGGCCTCTGCTTGTAAATGTTTCATCTTACAAGACTCTGCTTACACTTACCAAGGGTATCCGAACTTGTCAGAGTTTTGGGATGCATGGCTAGGCTTAAAAAGCCTCTTGTGGTCATTAGCCTAGTAAACACCTGTGAACCTATGAACCTTTAAGAAATAATGAAAATGAGTGAAAGGCCAGTGAATGAGCTTCTTAAATATTAAAATATTGTGGAAAACCTGATGAGAGAATGAAAATAAACTAAGAAAAAGACACTCAGAAAAAGAGGGATACAAAGAAATATTAACTAGGAAAGATAAGTTAGAAGACATAGAAGAAAAAGAGAAATTCAAAACCCAGAAAAATTAATTGTGATGAGCAGTGAAATGTATATGAAGAAAACTGGGACATCACATAAGAAAGTGCTATAAAAACTGCGAAGTAGAAAGATAGTAGATTAGTTATGAAATGTGAAAGGTAAAAATGAAATAAAAAAGAAAGGCATAAGAATACTAGTGAGTGAAGGGAAAAAGGAAGGTCTTGCAGCAAAGTGGAAGGGTAAACATAATTCAAAACACAGCAAGATGAATTCTAGACAGAGTAACAAGAATGTGTGCAAAGGAAGTGGCAGGCATCTATAGGCATCGACTGATGTTATAAGAACTGTGTGTTTAGAGACAATAAAAGAATTGTAATTAAAAAAACATAGTGGACTGAGAGAGAATAGTATACTCTTTACATATTCAAATGATATTAATGTTACCTGTGATATCATAAAAAAGAACTGGCCAGTTTTGATGGCTAGTTCAGAATTTAAGAGAGTTCATGGCACTCTACCTAGGTTTAGTTTCAGGAACTTCTCCTTGAAATGGCAGTTATGTTATAAGCATTGTATGCAAGTCTAGTCTACTCTGTCTGAGGGGAAAGGCACTTTTTGCTGCCATTCTTGCAAAGCCTGTTAGTTTTTTAGAAGCTGTACTTATTTTATACATCCAGTAACAGCCCAGAGAGTAGAATTTCAGTTTTATGCAGACAGCAAAACTAGGGATTTGGTTTACTAAGCTAACTGCACAGCATTCAATGCTTTCTACATTGGAAAGACCAGTCATACATTGAAAGAGAGGATCCTTGAACAAGTGAATGATATTCATAAAAAGAAAAGCACTAGAGCCAGGGGAGGCCCATGCAATTAGACTGCAGGACTGCAGCCCCCCAGCTGTAAAAGAAAGAAGAAAGACCCCAAAAGAAAGAAAAAAGAAACTAACAAAAATTGCAGACCTTCGGGCATGCGCACTTGTAGCATTTCTGACATCCAGACTGCTGCTGAACCAGTCCGGAGCATGTGCAGAGCTCCGGACTGATTCAGCAGCATGCACGCGCAGAGCTCCAGACTGATTCAGCAGCAGTCCGGATTAGAAACACAGCAGTCAAGAGCATCCGAGATGTCTATGCAGTTAGTTACAACTGTATAGACTGGAAAGGGATCAGACTGCAACGTCCGCAGGCTGGTCTGCTCTCTCAGGAAGGAAGGACTTCACCACTGGGGCTTAGCGAGTGGATATGGAGCTATACAGCAACAGAAGGCCCTGGACCCATGCATGTAAGTGTATTACAAGCAACGGTGTGTGTGTGTGTGTGTGTGTGTGTGTGTGTGTGTGTGTGTGTGTGTGTGTGTGTGTGTGTGTGAGTGTACAAAATGCCCCAAGCAATGGTGTGTGTGCAAAATGCCCCACTTGCTGTATACTGGTAGCTAGAGAGAGCACATGGTTGTGTGTAGAGAATACCTCAGGCTTGAACCCTGTACCTTGGTTACAAGCACCAAGGGCCTCAGTTCCCTACCCACAACCACTTGCCAAAAAAATTGCAGATTTTTGCCTCATAATTGTTCTGTTCTGTTCCTCATAAAATCTGTGTTTTTTGTATTTTGTGAACTTATGAAGGTAGCAGTGCAGTGGTGCACTGGTAGCATTATTGCATGACAACTGCAGGTTCACTGGTTTGATTCTTGGCTGGGGTGCCTTCTGTTTGGAGTCTGTATGTTATGCCATCTTACAAAGACATATGTCTGGAGTGTTTCTTTCTAAGCCTTTGCTGAAAATTGGCTTTTGTTCCAAGTCACAATTTCCTGGTTAACAAATGTTAAATAAATAAAAATAACAAGCATTTGAATTTCAGACTTCATATTCTTCAGAAAGTACATGGTAACACAAAACCTCTTATACTAGCAATTTTCTAAGTTTATAACAAGAGTATTTGAAATCTGTCCCTATTTTTGGGACTGTATTCCCCATTATTGGCTTCATCCAGATTTTTTGTGCTAAGGTTGAGGGCCATGGTGAGAACTGAATTCACTGAATATGTTTGGGGGCTGTATTTTCCCATTATTGGCTTTGTTCAGGTGTTTTGTGCTAAGCGGTTGACAGCTAAGGTGAGAACTGAATTCACTAAATGGTAGCCATTTAAGTTTCAGTCTTCCATAATTTCGCAAAACAGATTATTTGGTGTAGTAGTATGTTTCTCTGACTGTTTTGCACAGGGTCCTGGGTTCAATACTTGGAAGTGAAATGTATGGTGATAACACAGCATTTTATTCTAGCAACTTTCCAACATTATACAAGCAATGTTTAAAATGTGTCCCTGATTTTTGGGCTTTTGCCCCCCCCCCAATACATTCTGCTTTTTTCCAGATTTCTTGTGCTGCAAAGTTGAGAGATACAGCTGAGTGTCAAGTAGATTTTACACTTTATACTTGCTTCTGATGCAGAAGGTTGTGAGTTCTACTCCCAAAGTAAGTAGATGCATTGCTGATACTGTACTGTGTTGTAAACGGGGTGGATGCTGTAGTCATTTTTGGTGAAGATACCTAGTAACTATGAACCTGTTATCAGTTTGCCATCCATTCCCTATTGCAATATTACTAGCTTATCATTTTTTAATGCACCATAGGCAATTTATTCCTCAAGGGCAACAGGCACTTTATTTGTAGATGAAACAATGAAATATAAAGTTCTTTGCTAGCAGCAACCTCTTCATTAGTTACAGATTTCTTTAATATGGAATTATTTAGATGACTTTTACTTCTTCAGAGATTGTGCATATTTACTGATACTGGTGGACTGTAGAAGTTTGAGTAGACTTTTATGATGGAAATGTTCTGAATCGGGCAGTTTTGTCATTACTGGTGCATGCATTTTGTTTTATTGTTTACTGGAAATTTTTTCTGAATTGGACAGTTTTGTCATTATTGGTGCATGCATTGTGTTTCATTGTTTACTGGAAAAATGTTCAAAATAATAAATTTAAAATGCCCTCTAACAGCTGTACTGCACTGTATTGTACAAGGAATATAATTTAATACAATCAAGAAGGTGTATCAAAGAGTATGTGTATGTTTCATGTGCAAGGGGCCTATGATTTGAAAGCAGCCCAAAGTTAATCTTTATCTGCCACTGGCAAAATGTATTTTCTCTGAATGGGGGTTTCAATGAATGTGAGTTTCAAGGGCAGAGAATTTTTAATGCTAAGTCTGTTTTCATTGTGAAACTGCATTGCTTTGTTTAGCAGATGTCTTAGTGTTTGTGCTGTAAAATGCAAAATAAAACTTTCAAATGAAGTCCAAATCATCGTAGAAGTAAACCAATATGCACATTAGTGTTTATGGTAAATGAGGTGAAATAGCCAAGTAATGATTCATTGGAATGGCTGCAGGGGGGAGGATCCATTCGACCATGATTTTGTGAGGGGGAAGGGTGGCAAACTCAAAAACAGCCTTGGCTGAACTATACCTCTCAACTGTCCAGATTTTCCAAAAGAAAACTGATCACAGCAACAAAATACTCCAGATCCACCAATAAGTGCCACGCAACCAGATGAAAAAATCCAATTTATTGAGACACAAAGACGAACTTCTCCAAGACCAAACGAACATAAATTGTGTATAAAATATGTAACTTAGTTAAGCACTTTCACCCATCACAACTGGGCTTCCTCAGAACTAAGACACCAACCTCTGAAAACAATTTAAAAAACTTATTTGGCGCCAAAAAAATCTCCACTTCTTAAAGAGACATTTGCATTTGCTTGATAGCGCTGATTATAAGAAACTTTTAAAAACCTATTAAGGTTGTTCGCATACATAAATACATTAATAAAATCAGATTTACTTTAGTATATTAATTCCTCTACACTTAACACTCATTAGGTACTGTTACTAATCATAATAAAAATAATAATAAATCACAGCTAAAATATGCAATGACAGAATAATTCTAAACCCATGCAAAGCTCAACTCATAACTTTCACAAAATCAATAAATACACTAGAATTTTACATCATATGCTATATACTGTATAAATATGTTAAAATTTGTTAAAATTATATATAATTGTATAAAAATGAATTATAAATATGTTAAAATTATAAAAATTATAAAAATACTGAAAGTAGGCACTATACAATAAATATACATAATTACTATTGTAAAGCATTTGAATTGACTTATTTATATAACAATGGTTTGACAGATAAAATCATTTAGCCCGGGTGGAGTGGTGGCATCCAAGTATATTTGCCACCATACTTCTTTATAACTCAATAAACTTTTAAAGTCTCCACCCCTAGGGTCTATAACAATATTATCAAGTATAATAAATTTAAACTGATGATCACCTCCTTTAATTTCTATATGCCTGTATAAAGCATTAATTTTATCTTTCGTTTTGATGCTATATATATGATCATAAATTCTCTTCTTAAGACATCTCTCCGTCTTCCCTATATAAAAACTTGGGCATTTTTCACATTTCGCCAAATATATTACCATTTTTGTATTACAGTTACCAGTCTTAGATCTTATAAAAGATTTGTGTCCATTCTTCAATCTTAGGTTACTCTCTTGGGACATATACTTACATTGATTACAGAAGCCACATTTCATACTTCTGTTATTACTATTTTTGTAATCATTTCTCAAATCATTATTACTGTGTTCAACTAATGACTTCATATTCCTTCCCATTTTATATATAAAATGGGGTTTATTGCCCAAAATTTTAAATACATTAGCATCACTACTTATTATATACCAAAATTTATACATTATACTTTTTATATTTTCTACTCCTAAATTATACTGTAAAATACAGGCTCTCTGATACGATGGAGGCAACATACTGGTATTACCTCTACTCACCATGTTATCTACAAAATGTTCACTTAATGCATTGCCAGCACCTAATAAAGGTCTGTATTTTATATCCCACTGCTGAATAACATAACCAAATATATCTTCCAACATTTTATTCAGATAACCCCTTTGTAAAAATAATTTTTAATAAATTACAATTCTTTTTTCAAGTTCTCAAAATTAGATACCATACGCGCTGCACGGATACATTGACCCTTAAATACATTATATTTTACTTTTGGAGGGTGGCAGCTAGAATATGCTAAATAATTATTAGAAAACGTATTTTTTCTATATATTATAGATTGTAATTCATTTTCATGTTGAAAGATGTAAGTATCTAAATAAGGTAACCCTGTATAGCTATGTGAAAAAGTGAATTTCAAATATTCACTACTAGTATTAAGGAAATTAATAAATTGGTGTAACATATCACTATCTGATTCCCATAAAATATATATATCATCCAGGAATCTGGAATAATATTTAATATATTTAAAATACTTACTAGGAAAAAGTTGGGTGTCCTCCCAATTTAACATAACCAGGTTGGCAAATATGGGGGCGCAGGCTGCCCCCATAGCTACCCCCTGGTTTGTTTAAAATACTCTCCTTCAAAGTATATAAAGTTATTATCTAAAGCTATAGACATCATTTCAACAAGTAAACAAATTTCATCCCATTCAAAATTGGTGTATCTAATAATACTATTGTTGAAGGCTTCTAGGCCTTCCTGCTTAGGGATGCAAGAAAACAAATCAATGGCGTCTATAGTGACAAAAATGGTACCTTTTTTAAAAATTCCAATGGGATAATTATTTAGGAAAACCCATGAATCTTTTACCATGTGTTTTATTTCCATGTATAGAAATTTTAATTTGGTGTCTATATATCTACCTAATGGAAAAGTTTTAAAATAACTGCCTGATGCAATGGGGCGAAAGGGGGGATCGGTAGTATCTTTATGAATTTTAGGTATGCCTATCAAAGTGGCTACCTTGGGAAATTTGACTTTGGTATAATCATAAACCTCTTGTGTAATTCTTCTGTCAATTAAATATTCTTCTAAATAAGAGTCTATTCTCTGGTAAGCTATATTAAGCTCATTTAAAGATATTGTATCGTAATTTCCTGAAAGGTGTAGAATATCATAATTTTTTTAGTATATTGAATATTGTTATAAAGTACTACACCACCCCCTTTATCAGGTTTCATTACTCTAGTATTGTAATCATTTCTTATCTCCTTGAGTAAAGCACTTTCCTCATGTGTTAAATTACTACTATTAGTAATCCGTCTTAAATTATAACTTTCTTGATACATTTCCCTTGTAATAATGTTTTCAAACATATCTACAGTGGGATGATTGGGTGGAATAAAGGTGCTGGCTTTTTTCAACTGTTTAATAGATTTGAACACATTAGAAGTATCATCAACTTGCAATAAATTGTTAAAAAATGCTGCTTAATGAATCTTCCTTATATATTTTTTAAAATCAATTGTTAAATCAGTCATATTGAATTTAGGGTTAGGGACAAATTTCATACCCTTGGCTAAAACATCAAAATGCACACGTTTTATGGAGACATTTGAATAATTATAAATATTAAAATTATTATATGTATAAACATGACCAACATTTACTATTCCTTTATCTTTATCATTTGTATTACTTTCTATTCTATTTTCATATATATTAGTGTCTCCATCATATCTAATCCTGTTGTTAGTACTAGAAAGTGGCTCTACTTCCAATAATTCTGCTTGTACTTCTTTATTGGGTATGTCCGTTTCCACTGATTTCTGTTCTGATATGGTAGTGTTGTATCCATTAAATCCTTCTGAAAATCCTGTTTAGTATGAAAACCTGAACTCTCATTAGGGCCCCAATAATTTTGATTCTTATTGGTACGGCTCTGTACATTATTATCTCTCAATTCAGGCCAAAGGTAAGCTATACCCTTTATTGTATTGTTCTCTGTCCCTTTGCATTTTTATAGATTTGCACTGACAAAGCTTAGTAATCCATTTTTCAGCTTCCACATATTGCTTATTGTAGAGTTTCTCCCATTCAGTATATAACAAATCATTAACAATTCTAGTATTGTTTTTCTGCTTTCTGAATTAATTTACTTAATTTTTTGTCATTAAATATCATTAATAAGCGCATAAAATTACAGCCACATTCATCAAACAAAGTGTTGAATTCATTTTTACCATCATTCGTTAAATCCAAGCCCATGGGTTGTTTAAAGAACCTCAACCCCATCGGCACAAGTTTACATTCCACACCTTTAGCTAAATACATATTGTCAATTTTCAACCCATTAATCTGTTTCAACTTCTTTCCTAACAAATAAATCATACTTTTTAAATTACCTGTCTCATCAATAGTCGGTGATTTTATATTAGTAATAGTTTTCAAATTGTCCATATCATAATTAAATGTCAAAAATTGATTAAATTGATTGTCCTTAGGATTTAATCCAACCTGTTCTAAACATGTTACAGAACAGTTCCTTTGTAAAACAGTACCTTTTTTATATTGTGTAGAATTCCCTGTTGCAGCACAGTAAGTTTTGACTGGAACAGTCTGTTTTGGTTTAGTACCTGTTCTTCTAGCTTCCGCATCGATATCATATAGAGAAAAATCAAAAGTAAAATCTGACAAATTAATTTTACTACTAGTAAAGGGTTCCATAATATCCAATGTGTTATGTTGACTCTTGCAATTGGCCCCCTGGCCATTGGGTATGTCCAAACTGTCATTAAACGCTTCACCTTCACTTTCAACTGCATTGCTAAAATTAGTTTTGTGTGTTTTAATGTCCATAACAGTTCCTCATTGCTTCCCTTCAGATAAACTGCCAGTCGCTGAACTACACAAATTAGTCAATACAGCGTGAAGCTGCTCTTTATGAATATCCTGCCTGTTAGATACCTTAGTATCAGCATCCATGGGAACATTGCCATTACTCAATAATTTATTAACTAGGAGAACTAACCTGTTAAGTTCCCCCTTAAGTCCAGCTAATTCTTCCTTCAGATGCTTAATGTTACTGGCATCTTTATTTTGTAGTTCATCTGTGTCTACAAGTGAAATAGATGCACCGGTGTTCTCCGTAGCCATAGTCGACAACAGAATAATCCAAAAGAAAACTGATCACAGCAACAAAATACTCCGGATCCACCAATAAGTGCCACACTACCAGATGAAAAAATCCAATTTATTGAGACACAAAGACGAACTTCTCCAAGACCAAATGAACATAAATTGTGTATAAAATATGTAACTTAGTTAAGCACTTTCACCCATCACAACTGGGCTTCCTCAGAACTAAGACACCAACCTCTGAAAACAATTTAAAAAACTTATTTGGCGCCAAAAAAGTCTCCACTTCTTAAAGAGACATTTGCATTTGCTTGATAGCGCTGATTATAAGAAACTTTTAAAAAACCTATTAAGGTTGTTCGCATACATAAATACATTAATAAAATCAGATTTACTTTAGTATATTAATTCCACTACACTTAACACTCATTAGGTACTGTTACTAATCATAATAAAAATAATAATAAATCACAGCTAAAATATGCAAAGCCAGAATAAATCTAAACCCATGCAAAGCTCAACTCATAACTTTCACAAAATCAATAAATACACTAGAATTTTACATCATATGCTATATACTGTATAAATATGTTAAAATTTGTTAAAATTATATATAATTGTATAAAAATGAATTATAAATATGTTTAAAATTATAAAAATTATAAAAATACTGAAAGTAGGCACTATACAATAAATATACATACTTACTATTGTAAAGCATTTGAATTGACTTATTTATATAACAATGGTTTGACAGAGATAAAATCATTTAGCCCGGGTGGAGTGGTGGCATCCAAGTATATTTGCCACCATACTTCTTTATAACTCAATAAACTTTTAAAGTCTCCACCCCTAGGGTCTATAACAATATTATCAAGTATAATAAATTTAAACTGATGATCACCTCCTTTAATTTCTATATGCCTGTATAAAGCATTAGTTTTATCTTTTGTTTTGATGCTATTTATATGATCATAAATTCTCTTTTTAAGACATCTCTCTGTCTTCCCTATATAAAAACTTGGGCATTTTTCACATTTCGCCAAATATATTACCATTTTTGTATTACAGTTACCAGTCTTAGATCTTATAAAAGATTTGTGTCCATTCTTCAATCTTAGTTTACTCTCTTGGGACATATACTTACATTGATTACATTGATTACAGAATCCACATTTCATACTTCTGTTATTACTATTTTTGTAATCATTTCTCAAATCATTATAACTGTGTTCAACTAGTATTTTTATAATTGTTATAATTTTTAACATATTTATAATTCATTTTTATACAATTATATATAATTTTAACAAATCTTAACATATTTATACAGTATATAGCATATGATGTAAAATTCTAGTGTATTTATTGATTTTGTGAAAGTTATGAGTTGAGCTTTGCATGGGTTTAGAATTATTCTGTCTTTGCATATTTTAGCTGTGATTTATTATTATTTTTATTATGATTAGTGACAGTACCTAATGAGTGTTAAGTGTAGAGGAATTAATATACTAAAGTACATCTGATTTTATTAATGTATTTATGTATGTGAACAACCTAAATAGGTTTTTTAAAAGTTTCTTATAATCAGCGCTATCAAGCAAATGCAAATGTCTCTTTAAGAAGTGGAGACTTTTTTGGTGCCAAATAAGTTTTTTAAATTGTTTTCAGAGGTTGGTGTCTTAGTTCTGAGGAAGCCCAGTTGTGATGGGTGAAAGCGCTTAACTAAGTTACATATTTTATACACAATTTATGTTCGTTTGGTCTTGGAGAAGTTCGTCTTTGTGTCTCAATAAATTGGATTTTTTCATCTGGTAGCGTGGCACTTATTGGTGGATCCGGAGTATTTTGTAACTGTCCAGATTTTCACAGAATGAATAGATTTTTGCTTCTTACTTTGGGTTTGTTCCTCATAAAATTTGTGGTTTTCTGGCAAATCATTTAGGAATTAAGTCACTAAATAATGACAGACACTGAGTTTCAGAATTCATAACCTTCAGAAAAATCCATGCTAAAGCAAGACCTGTTATATTCTATCAACTGTCTCAGTTTATACAAGAGCAATTTTTAGCACTGTTTATATGTTCCCCCAACATATTTGACCTTCTCCAGATTTCCTGCATTAACAGGTTGAGAGGTATGTGCAAATAAATTGCTTTATAGAATTAGGCATATCCAAACATCTCAACTGTCCCCGATTTTGGCTCAAAATGTTGCTCTTCCCCTGATAATCCCTCTGCAAAATGGCAATTTTGGAAGAAAACATGGAGGGTTTGCAATTAATAAATAACTGTAATAATCAGAATTATAGATTACTTTTATTTCAGAAATGCATGTAGAGTCATTTATTTTGTCAGCTGTTCAAGTTAGCAGTACTAATATTAAAAAAGTGTCCCTTCTTTGATAGGTTCCTAGCTATATTGTGTGGCTATTTTATATTTTTGCATCACATTTTTGGTCCATTTTTCATACAATTGTGTTTTTTTTAGCAAATTAGTGGCCAATCATTAAAGACTGAAGTTAGAAAATAATGACAGACATTTGCGTTTCAGATTTCATACCCTTCAGAAAATTCATACTAATGCAAGGCCTTCTCTTCTATTATCTTTCTAAGTTTATAAGAGCAATATTTAAAACTTGTCCTTATTTTTGGGCCTTTGTCCCACTTCTATGTATGGCTTTGTCCAGATGTCTTGCTCTGAGGATGAGAGGTATGACAAATATGTCAGGGCCATCACAGTCAGCCAGAGATATTTCAAATTGCGACATACTTGTTGCACCCCACTCCCCCATGTAGTGACTCTGGATGTGTCCAAGCAAGGCAAGGAGCAGTTATGCAGTGTAAATGTGCAGAGTATCCACCATCCAAGGTAGACACAAGTACTACAGTGGCTTTTCATCTGTCCTTGATTTTGCAGAATGTTCTGGTTTCTGTCATATTTTTATACTGTTGATTTATGCTTATTATTCTTCAGAAAGTGCCTGTTGCTCTATGTTTAAGTAGCAATGCTTTGCTGACCATCAGGTAAGCTTGTCTGAGATTGTAAGATGCAAGTGAGCTTTAATAAGCATACTGTTAAATAATTGCTAACACTGAAAGCCTTTCTGTTTTTGCCATGCAGAGAATACTTACATAACTAGATAACGTATAAACCTTGGGTATTGAAATGCATATGACAGTATTTGTAATAAAGGACAGGATTACATTATTTTAAAAAGCTAATTACATTTGTTGGAGACTTGCAGTCATCTTTGCAGGCTTTACCTGTAAACTAAACAGAATGCCAATCTGTCATGCGTGGTCCATAACCTGTGCAGTAATCCTTTAAGCAATGTATCTTGAGCTTCTTTATTGTTTGCTTTTCATTTTTTACTTTGATCATGTTTTCCCCATGAAACAAGTAGATAGCTGTTCAGGCAGCAGGTACTTTTTGGATAAGAAACATTTTTTTACAAGTGGGGGTATCACAGAGATTGCTACTTTCAGCATGTTACTTGGTACTTTTATAAAGCTGAATATAAATTATAATTAGAACTGCAGTGCAAGGAGAAGTGGTTTGAGTTGAGTGCTTCTTATTTTTCTTGTACTTGATTTTGACTGACATTCCAGTAATGTATTTAAAAAGTAATTTATTTTTTCATGCCTCACAACCTTTTTGTTTCCATCTAGATATTAAGTAAACTGTCATGCAGCCAATGCATTGAAATATTTTTTTCTTCTACACTTCATTTTGTCTTGATTGGACTCTCATAATGATGGTTTGGCACCCAGGGCAGCGTATTTAATTAAAGTTACAGTTTTTGTGGTTTTGAGCATAGCTCCTCCAATTTCTAGTTGGCCACACCCTTTCCCATTGACCTCACCAATTCAGCTGTCTCCTGCAGCCCCCCTTTGATTTGAAGTCACCAGCCGCCACTGACTAGAGCATTAGCTCAACATGTACAGATCCATGGTAGAGAGCATATGTTTACATTTTTGGTGCAAGAATTGCTAACTGAGTGTGTTAGGGGAGGTGATTTTAGAAATTCTATGGATGAAAAAGAGTTGAAATGGATTTTCTGCTACAAGCATGTGTTCCCCCTGGGTTGAATGAACAGGTTTTGTTGAAACCTGTTCTGAAATCCCGTAGTTCAAAACATTGAGATAATGCAGTCTTTTACTTTTGTATGTATTGAATAGCATTATTAAATTTTTTGATTTATGTACAATGAATCAAAATATTGTAAATAACTGTTTTATTTTATTTTAATGGTTTTATTTCTGCATAGGTTTTGATTTGTTAACATCAATGTGATGTACCAGTCACTTTTGTAAGTTGAGCTGAGGTATTATACTCAGATCCATACCACCATCCAATGAATGACTGTTTTTATTTAGTGCTGACTGGTTATCAACCAACGTGAACTACTAATAACTTTTTGAGATTCTGCAATGAATTATGGATTTGACTTCACTGGGCGTGTGTCTGATTTGTATTGCTTATTGATTAGTTAGAATATGGAATGCCAACCATTGAATACATATTTTTATCCAATGTATGAATGTTATTGTAATTTTATTAGCTATTTATTGACTGGCTGTGAGTCTGACTTGGACTGTTCATTGGTTAGTTAGAATGTGAAGCACCAACTACTTGACACATGCATTTATCCAGTGAATGAATATCTTTGTAATTCCTTTAGTTATTCATTGGTTGTAAGGTTTTGATTTTGTGAATATAATTGGCTAATTCTTCTTGATGTTTAGTAGGGTCTATATCACTTTGTCAAAAAAACAAATCGCTGAATACCTTTTTGTTGAACCTTATCAGTCGAAATCTTAATCCATCGATCATTGGGAAAACAAGCAGTGCGCCATCATTGTGAATTTTCCAGTTTCCCCGCTGTAGTTAGATCTCAGAGTTGGTATATATAGTTGGGGTGGGGGGGGCACAGACCCCCACCTGGGTGGGTTTTAAGTTTTTGTGATGCTCTCTTGGTTGGCCAAGCATTTTTCCCCTGGGAAACATTTTGCTTAAATGAACATTCGATGGATTAACATTTTGATGGAAAGGGTTCAACAAATAGATATTCAATGATTAGGTTTTTCAACAAAGTGATATAGACCCAGTTATTCGTGGTCCAATGAACTGTGTTTTCTTTTTATCGTGAAAGCGCTTACCTATTGTTATTGCATTTTATCACATTGCATGTATGTATTTTAAGTATTTATTCATATTAAAGACATTTGTTACAGCAGTGGTGGTCAGAATATATTTATTTTGTACATTTTGCTTTTTCGTTATATGCCCTGACCTTTACTTAGTTGCTTTTTTTCATTGTTTATATGTTTTTTCTGGTCATGGAGCAGCTTTGACATGGCAGAGAGATTGAGTCTTGAACTCCACTATCATCCCTATGGGAATGTGAACAACAAGATGGATCTTTTGCAATGTATTTTGCAGATAGAGATGAATCCTTTATTATCTCCATTAATCAATTAAGGTCTGAGCGATGAAGTAACTATTGATAATACCACCTTAGATTTATTTAATGTTCACTTGAGAGAACTTGAGAATAATTTATATAAGTTTAAACATGCATAATGGCAGAGATTTCACCTTGAAGAGGCTATTCACCCTAGGGTTGTCTCTTGTGGCTTTCACTAAAATGCCAACATATGGGACTTTTTATCCGGAGTAACTCAAACGTTGGTAAACACTCAATTTACATGTGAGTTATTCACCATAGGGTTGTCCCTTGTGGGTTACACATCTTTAAAATGCCAGCATATAGGACCTTTTATTTGGAATAACTCAAACATTGGTAAACACTCAATTTACATGTGAGTTTTGATTGATTACATGAAGCTACTTATTTATTTCTTTCAACCTATTGAAGTGAACTTATTAAAAGAGATTAAGTGTCAGCAGACTGAATATTGTGAATATGTTCACCTCTGATATTTGTACATCGAAAGCTGAAGAGGTTTATGAAAATGTTGCTATGAATGAGAAAAGACTATAAGTAACCAAGATGAAGAAATTACAATGCGACATTACTGATTTTAAGAGAGGTGATGTATTTCTTGGCCATGCAGTAATTTGTCTTGCAATAGTGTAGCTAGTGACAATTCTCGTTCTACTGTTGCTAATAGCACAATGGTGGATGACTCAAATGTGGTTTCTGTTAATATGTCTGCCAGCCAGGAAGTTCATCCATCACCATTGCCATCTACTTCTGCCACCAATGCAGTCTGATCTACTTCTCCTTTTTCTTTCCTGGCACCTTTGCTGATAGAGAGCACAGGAAAGGTTGCTCCATGAGTCAAACACAGATAGGGCATCTGTGACAAACAGATCAATTGGAAAACTTTGCAGGAATGACTATACACACCAAACACCACTGACCAGTGACTTGGTCATTAATATTTCTTTGCGCAAGCTGACTGAAGATTAGGTCTCTCTCCTGAGCAAAGAGTTATCTGTTATACCTATAAGATCATCTGATTTAACAGAAGTTCTTACTGACTTAAGACTTTTTGCTAGGAAAGTGTCACTGTCTTTGATCTATTCTGAGCAGAATGTGATGTATCAAGTTTTAAAAAAACTAGTACATATATTGCTGCCATACATCCATTTCTGGAAACATTTGTTTGTTTGTGTGAGACAGAGATTTGTCACTCTCTGACCTCTAGAGATAAAAAAAGTATTTTTATAATTTATCATCTGAGCAGATAGCAACTCTCCAAGAACTACAGGATGCCCCCACTTTGAAATATGGCCTGCTGATAAAGGTGAGGCATCGTGGTGATGAATAAACAATTTTATCTGGAACATATGCAAAAACTACTTGAAGATGTTAAGACATATGCTTGTATTAGTAAATAACAGGCTTCAGGCTTGATTGACAGAGTACATTTTTAGTCCATGATTTGTTATGACTGGTTTAATTACACACAAATTATTTGAATATTTTTCAGTGAAATATCCAGTTGTTCCACTATTGTATGGCCTGCCCAAGGTGCATAAGAATATGTCTGTACTACCCATGCATCCCATTATTTCCAGCAGGAAATGAGTAACAGAACTACTTTTAATTTTTGTAGAGAAGAACTTGAGACCAGTATTAGATAAAGTTGAAACAGTATTAAAAGATACAAAAGAGTTTCTACATGGCCTGGATTCTTGGTCCACCAGATTTGTTGGACATAGCGATATAATTTTTGTTACTCTAGATGTTATGTCCTTGTTTACTGTAATACCCAATGAAGTGTGTGTTGAGAATGTGAGGATGTTTTTATGTAAATATACACATTTTTTCTACTAACAAGATAGAATTGATTTTCACTTTGTTAGACTGTATTTTAGAAAATAATGTATTTACATTTGGTCTTGATTATTTTCTGCAGAAGGTAGGTGTAACTATGGGCACTACATGTGCCCATAGCTATGCCAGCTTGGTCTTACCTCTCTGAAAAATACAACAGGTTTTGAAGGATAACTCGCTGTAATTCTGAACTAGCTAGCAACATTGCCCAGTTCTTTTCATGATGTCATATGTAACATTAATATCATTTGAATATGTAATCAATGTCCTATTCTGTATCAATCTGCTATCACAGTGGTTGACAGTGCCTTCCATATTATCAGCCTTCTCTGAAAAATAAAGTCTACCTTGTGTGTTCCTAAAGGAATGTACTTCAGAGAGACTTTGCTCAATATCTCTGACATTATAGCATCGTTCAATAAACTCTTTGCTCATAATGCTAAAGGCTTCTTCAAGTTCTCTACCATTGTTGTGAAGCCTTGTGGCTCTCAAGAACTGCCCCTTTAACACATTTTGGTAACATGTCCAGGATGCATACTAGATTTATGTAATACATTATTTCTCCTACATGGTTTTCTATAAATCTTGGTTTTAAACTGACCTATCTGATTCTGACTAACCATAACCTCCAATAATTCAATAGCAGTATCAGATGTATTATAACTAAATTTCAAAAACTCAGTTATACCATGTAAATAATCTATAGACATGTTCAACTGATCAATGGTCCCTATCCAAATGAGGAACACATCATCAACAAAACATCTGTAAAAACTAATAAACTGAAAATATAAATTCTTGGCACTGTGCCTAAGTTTAGTTTCAGGAACAACTTATCTTTGAAATGGCAGTTATGTTATAAGAGTTATATGCAAGTTTATTGTACTCTGTCTGAAGGGAAAGGCACTTTTTGCTGCTGTTCTTGCAAAGCCTGTTAGTTTTTTAGGAGCTGCACTTATTGTATACATCCAGTAACAGCCCAAAGGGTAGAATATGAGTTTTATGCAGACTGCAAAACTAGGGATTTGGTTTACTATGCTAACAGCACAGCATTCAATGCTTTCTACATTGGAAAGATCAATCATGCATTGAAAGATAGGAAACTTGAATAAGAGAATGATATTTGTAAAACGAAAAGCACTAGAGCATTAGCTCAACATGTACAGATCCATGATAGTGAGCATATGTTTAAATTTTCGGTGCTAGAATTGTTAATTGAGAGTGTAAGGAGAGGTGATTTTAGACATTTGTTGGAGAAAAAAGAGTTGAAAAGGATCTTGCTGCTATAAGCATATAGTTCCCTTGGGTTAAATGAGCAGGTTTTGCTGAAACCTGTTCTGTAATTCCATAGTTTGAAACATTGAGATAATGCAGTCTTTTACTTTTGTGTGTATCAAATAGCATTATTAAGTTTTTTGATTTATGCACTATGAGTCAAAATATTGTAAAGAACTGTTTTATTTTTTTGAACAGTTTTATTTCTGCACAGATTTTGATTTGGTAACACCAATGTGATTTACCAATCACTTTGAGAAGTGGCGCTGAGGTATTCTAGTCAGATCCATACCATCATCCACTGAATGACTGTTTTTATTTTGTGGTGATTGGTTATCAACCAGCATGAACTACAAATCATTTTTTGAGATTCTGCAATGAATTATACGTTTGACTTTGATGGGTGTGTGTCTGATTTATATTGCTTATTAGTTAGTTAGAATGTGAGATACCAATCATTGAATACACATTTTTATCCAGTGAATGAATGTAATTGTAATTTCTTTAGCAATTCAGTGACTGTCTGTGAGTCCGATTTGGACTGTTCATTGGTTAGTTAGAATGTGAAGCACCAACTACTCGACATATGAATATCTTTGTAATTCCTTTAGCTATTCATTGGTTGTTAGGTTTTGATTTTTTTGTGAATACAATTGGTTGATTCTTTGTGATGTTTCTTCATAGTCTGAAGAGGTGATGTTTTACCTTGAAAGTGCTTGCTATTGTTATTGCATTTTATAGCATCGCATATATTTATTTTAAGTATTTATTTGTATTAAGAAGTTTGTTACAGATGTGGTGGTCAGAACATATTTATTTTTTACATTCTCAATATAGCCCTCATGACCTAGCTTTAGATGTCTTACAGTTGTTTACTCTTTTTCCACAGAGGTTTTTCAGAAATGAACAACAGAATTATATTTTCACCAGAAGGCCATTAAGAGGAAGGGAAATCTATGTATGCCTATCTCTAGAGTTTTTCCCCGTAGAATACAATGCAACATTTCTTCTATTCCTGTTCTTTGTCTGATTATTCATAGCTGATGTGATGATCTGTTTTTGATCTTATTTACCCATGCATATTGAGTTTTGCATTGAATCTCACCTTTTGGTACTCTTCCCTTATACCAAGGGCTTCAAAGTCCTTTTTCAGGCTTTGTCCTCTCCAGGATTGTTGGCCCAAATCTTTTGCCATCTACAAATAGCCTTTCAGCGCATCAGAGGTTAGTCTGTTGCATGGTAGATTGTCTTAAGTAACCTGAAAATACATTTATTCCTCAGCACATTAGTAGACACTACTGACATCAGAAAGAAAGAGGTTTCAGCATGAAAATAAATAACTACAGAAGGAAAAATAAAAGAAATAAAGCAAAGTCAGGCCTTATAACATATTGCCAATATCTTTTAGTTTTTGTCTTTTTTCCTTAAAATTATCCTTTTGCACCAGTGCTCATCATCTGTAAGCAGAGACATCAAGGATTTTAATGGTTAAAACTGCAAACAACACATATCAACATTTATTTGTGTGAAAAGGACTGTACCCTTCCAAAAGAATTGAGTCTTATAAAATCAGAGGCTTGCTGCTTTATTGTTTTATTTTGACTTTATACCCTAAACAATAACAAATTTGCCTTCTAGCTTCCACTGCCTAAATCAATCTAATTTTTATAAGCTGAAAACACAATTGCAATATCTAAGCATGGCAAGCATTAAAAGTACCATAAACTGAACTGTTGTTATCTGATTGTATCCAATCAATATCACAAAACTAAATAAATATTGGCAACCCTGAGGAAATATGTTGAAGTGTTTTAGTGCTAGATATCATCTTTTCAGTTTTATCATTTTTAATAAAAATTTTAAACAGCCACATTGACTTAGAAAATATTTTTTTCTGTACTTATCATTCCCTGCAGTCCTTCCCATATTGTTTTTAGCAGAAATTTTTGTAAGCAACATCTCGGTGAAATGCAGATAGTGAACCTCAACAAGGATAACTCTGGGTTCTTTGTAATTCAAGGAACATTTCATCTCAATTTTATTTTATATTAAAATATTATATCCTGCATGATTTTGTTATATTGAGGTTATCACAATAAATTAAATTAATAAACTGTATATATGAAAATGAAAAGTATTGAAAGCAACAAGATGTAGACAGTTTGATACGTGCAACTTCAGCTCTGCATTTTAGCTGTTTAGCTGCTAGGAAACAACAGATGGTACAGAGGATTTCTATAGCACAGAAACAAATGAGGTATAGAAAACAGAAGGTTTTTGCACATTCTCATTTTATCACATATCTTACATAAAGTAGACACATATGCAAGTAAACTTTAAATTAATTTAAAACAACAAATAACATTGTTTTCCAGTTCATTTTATTATTTAACTTTAGGACAAATATTTTAGTATAAATTCTGTTGCAGGGGTTGTGCTGTATGTACCATGACTTCTCCAAAGGTACTCTTTAGAGAAAGCTTGAATATCAGAACTAATAAATCAAATTTTCAGCCAGCAAGGTAAAATGTATTAATATGCTGTTCACTGTGGCTTATTTCATTATTTTAGCATTTGTGATATTAAATGCATTCTGAAATATCGGTTCAAACTGTAGATGAAAAGATTATATAATATTACAATAGGCCAAGCTCCAAAAGGTCTGCGAAGTATTGAAGAGGGACTACGACAGGAACAACACACTACCATGCAGCAAATAACTCAGAATACTTAAAAAGAGCAGCATCCTTTAAAGCAGAATTACAGTATAGATGGAGGCTCAGAAATAAATATAGATCTCTGATACACTCAATGATGCAGCCAGTTCTGTTACACAGCTTGTTTTGCCACTCTTTCTCCCTAGTTGAAAAACATATGAGAAGAATTACATCAGTAATCAGTCCCATAAGCATGCAGTTACCAGTATATATACCAAATCTACAATCCTTTTGTTTCTAAGCTGTGCAATATAGAAGGACTTTCTTACGACAATAGATGTATGTTGGTCAAAAGTTAGGTCACTGTCCACATAAGCTCCAAAATCCTGAACAACTGGGTCAACTCTCATGGGAGTATTGTCAACATGATAGCTCTGCAGGGTAGCTGATTTCCCAAGCTAATGCATTGTTTGGCATTTAACTTCAGTCTGTGATTTTGGTACCATTTGTTTATTTGGGACAAACTTTCCTGCAGTATGACTAAGTCAATTGGGGATTCAATTAAATTTTGGTGACGCAGTGGTACAGCAATTAGTGTTGTCACCTCACAGCAAGAGTTTCTCCGGTTCTGTACTTGGCTGAGGTGCCTTCTGTGCAGAGTCTGCATGTCCTCCCTGTGTTCATGTGGGTTTCTTCTGGGTGCTCCAGTTTCCTCCTACATTCCAAAGACATGGATCTGAAGTGTTTCTCCCTGAGCCTCTGCTGGACTTGTCTCATAAACAATATAAATAAATAAATAAATAAATAAATAAATAAATAAATAAATCTGCAAGCTTAGTCAGGCAGAGCCCTTTGGTATTTGATTTACTTCAGAGAAGTAGATACCAAACAAGAAAGGTCCCAGCAAAGAGCCCTAGGGGGCTGCACTGGTGACTGGTCTCTTTGCGGAGGTAGCTTCCCTTATTTTGATTTTCTGCATTCTATCTGTGAGCCAACTGGGAAGCCAGCAGGTGACAAAGTGCTTTATTTCTAGTTTATTCAGCTTTTCTACTATACCTGAGGGGTGGATTGTTTTAAAAGCATTGGCAAAGTCGAGGTGCGTTGTGTGTAACATTTTACTGTCATCCAATACTTTGGTGACCTTTTCAAAAATGTCCACCAGGCTGAATAAGCATGACTTGCCCTTGAAGAATCCAAATTGAGATGGGTCCAGTGTTTGGATTTGTTCCTCCATTGATAATACTTTCCATGGCTTTGCATATGAGGCTGGTTAAACTTTTCAGTTTGTAACTGACTGGGTCTGTGGAAGGTCCTACATTGTACAGGGGAATGACTGTAGCTGTACTCCATTCACTTGGTACAAAACCTGTATGGAGGCTGAGCTTGAACAGTATTGATAGAAGGGTGGCTAAATCATGCTTCATGCTATTTAAGATGTATCCATGGATACTGTCAGGACCCATCATTGCAGTATTTTTAGCTTTTGATAGCACATTTAGGACTTGCTTGTGATATCTATAGTTTCAGGTATATTTAGAGTGAAAGACAGAAGGGAGAAAGCTTTAAGGTTAGAGCTGAATTTCTTGGCCAGTAGGTTTGTTATATCTTCAGTTTCAGTGAAGGTAACATTGTTCATATTCTGCTCAGCACATTACTGAGTTGTGCTTTTGAGATTATGAATATGAATAAAAAAGGCCTCCTGATTGTCTTTGACTTGGTTAGCTATTTTGCCTCAAACTTGGCACTGATGGATTTTATAAAGCTCCTGATTTGTTTGTTTGTTTCAGTGATATTGGCTGGATCATTCAGGGAATTACTCTTCTTATATTTGGTTAAAATTCTCTTCCTTTATTGTAAAGCTTGTTGATATTATGGTTCCACCATGTGGATTTGTTGTTTTTCGGATTAGCCCTATTCTTGTCCTACAGGGTACAGTTGCATTTATGCAGTTGTTTACATGGTAGCATAGCATGGTGGTGTATGTTTCAACAGATTCATTGGTGGACAGCTTTGTGAAGAAACATTTACACTGATATTGTGTTTTGAAAATGGATTATGCATGTAGCCAGACTACATTGTTGATATTATGGTTCCAACATGTGGGTTTGTGTCCGGCATTGGGCTTAGAGTATTAAGGAGCTGTTAATGAGCTGTTTCATGTGGTCTAGACTCAGTTCACTTGGTCTCCATTACCTTAATGTGTGACTCTGAGCTAGTCTGTGAACCAGACACCACTTCTGGGCTGAGTCTGAAAAAGATCCATTGGAGATCGTATGTGAACAAGAGCACAGAGTGTAAAAATGGATACAAATCAAGGTGTGCTTTTCTGTATGTCTGTGAATCATGATACTTCTAAGCAGAGAAGTGTGTAAATAGAATGACTGTGCGAATTTGACTGAGGGAGTAACCTGACATCCAACAGGTGCGTGCTCATGTGCACATTCATTAGCTGCAAACATGCATGTGAACCATTTTTGTTATGTCTATTAGTAAGCTGTTGTAAACATTTTGCCCACTAGGTTAAGATCATACAAAGACTTTGGCAGGACAGTTTTACTGTAACTGAAAATAAAGAGCTGCTATAGGTATTGAGGCTGCATGGCATGACACTGCTTGGTTGCAGGGGAAGCCAGATCATTATAATCTCTTTTATGAGGATATTTTCTTGAGAATGAACATAGTTAGTGGTCATAGATGAACAATGCAGGCTTACCATTGCTATATTAAGGACACTTGTGACTAGTATTAACATACAAGGGATACTCAGGAAACAAGGCATACCAAAGATTGCTGTAGACCACAGCGGCCCCTGCATGGGAGATTGAAGACATTATTTTATCATTCGCATGGACAGGGGCATAGTTTCAACTGGAAGATCCCAGGTAGTGTACTTGACAGTGCTTCCTCAACCTGTACTGCAATGTGATATCTAAACTAATATTCATATTCACATGTAAGCAGGTACGTGCCCCCCCCCCCTTGCATATTGATAACCACATATGAACCTGTCCTGCAGGGTACAGTTCCTTCACTGCCTCCTGTGACAGTGCCAAGACAATAATGCATCATGTGCTTGCATGTAATATAGCAACTGATTATATATTATATGGAGAGAGGGATTCATAGCATATCTCACGTACTGCCCATTATTTGCAGGGTCATCAAACATAGCACACAGGACATGGATGGATTTGGAGCCACAAAGCATCATAGGAAATGATGAAGTCTACATCACATGGGATCACTCATTATCAACAGTTCAAAAGATAGATGCTAAAAAATAGATATAGTGGTCCATGAAAAGAAGACAAAAGTAGCATTGATCACTGAAATTGCCACACCCAGTGACAACAGTGTCTTGTGTACGGAGAGACACAAACTCATAAAATATCAGGATTTGCAGACAAACAAAAGCAATGTGGAAGAAGGATACATAGACAGTTCCAATAGTAGTAAGACAATGGGTCTTATAAAAAAAGAATCTACAATCATATGTATATATGTTACCAATACATACATTTGTCCCATGGGTTTCACCTTTGTCCCTCATTGACAGGGACAACAGGTGCTGATTGAGGTTTCTTTTTTGGGGGATAAACTCTTGGCTAGGATTGTATGGGCCACAGGGCCATTAGCCTAGGAACCTTCTATGATCTTATGAGCCTATGTAGTCCCATACGAATTGCAGGACTCATTACTGGACACATTGCAGGTGCTGTGAAGAGCATTTCTGGCTGACATCAAAGATAGAAACAATACTAATTTCATGAACTTTAATTGTACTTTGACTTAGGAAGGGGGTCCATTCCCATCATAGAAATCCAAAGGACTTGGAGAAATTAAAAAAGGGACATGCACTGTTGCTCATGTTTCCTGTGTTTTTCAGCTACTTCAGTATTATGTTTGCACAATCCCTAGTGCAACCATCTTGCCACATTATTATGCATTTCAGTATACAGTCCTTTTGCCATTAGTATATCACAACCAGCAAAAACGTGTGCAATTCTGTTTTACAAACCCTACATTTGTCTGTTTCTCCCACATGTTCAATGGAATTTGTAAACTAACATGTACGTAGCCCACTATATTGGGCCGCCAATATTAACTTTTCATCTTTTGGTTTGAATTCATCTCTCCTTAACCATTCCTGTGTTCAGTACTGATCAGCATGAGGTTCTTCCAAGAGTTTTCTACATTTGAAACTATCCCCCAGATTTACGAAGCCCTTTATTGCATGCAGGATTAGTATAAGAGCTATTTTCAGCAATATGGCCGATGTGCGATCCAGGAACGAACTCCCTCCCCACGTGCACGTGAGCTTTTAGACTAATCCTGCACAGACCGAGCTCCTGTATGCAAGTTACCCTCATTTGCAGGTGAAAACCATGCAAATGAGGGTAATTTGTGATCCAGGAAGCCGGCAGCTGTCCATGCAGGATGAGTGCAGTCTGCAGAAATGTACTCGGTTAGTAACCGAGTACATTTCTGCAAACTACAAAACTGAGCTATGACAGCTACAAATAAAGGCTGCATATCATTAAGAAAGCATGCCAATGGCCAAGTAGAAGATCATTGGCATTGCAAAATGTGTAAAAAATAAAAAAAAAACTTTTATTTTTTTTCGCCGATCTCGCCTGTTTAAGCATAAGGCAGCGGTGCACAAACGGGATCGGGGGGGGGATAATAAAATAAACCTAAATTAAGCATTCTAACTAAAAGCAGTATTCTACCATGCAAGTTAGTGGCAGGCAGAAGACAACCTGGCCAGTGAGTAATGGTTGCTAAGGGGGCGGCTCACTGTGGGACATGTAACTATGCATTAGCAGGCAATCCTGTGCAAATGAGGGGAAGGATAGGGACTCCCAGATTCCCTGTCAGTGCAAGCCTGCACCCAAGAGTGTAGGACTAGGAAAACCATGAGTGTAAGCCCTAAACATTGCTGACATCAGAAGGGTGTGTGTCAGGCATGCTGTAAGCTAATTTGAGCACTGTAGCTTGTGTTTGCCCTTAGCTAAGCTAAGCTAATGCAGGGGGTGTGTCTAGGGCTGTCCTATCTAACACCAAGAAAATCATGGTGTACACAGGTAGAACAAGCCAAAATCCTGGAAAGCATGCTTACAGCACGTACGTGTGTTTGTGTGGTGCGCACCAGGTGTAAAAAAAAAAAACACAGTAAATAGCAGCTCTGTTCATATCTGAACACTATGTTTGAGCGGCGAGCCCCAGGGCTCAAACAGGAAGGCAATAGGAAGGGAAACCAGCAGTAAGAAGGCAATCAAGGAAAACTAGCTTAGCTGGCAGGTGAAATG
The DNA here is from genome assembly GCF_019279795.1 of Protopterus annectens. Classification (NCBI taxonomy): domain Eukaryota; kingdom Metazoa; phylum Chordata; order Ceratodontiformes; family Protopteridae; genus Protopterus; species Protopterus annectens. The sequence goes on along the minus strand of NC_056732.1, from coordinate 1,187,841,169 downwards.
TATCAGAATAAGAGAGTTACACAGATAGCAGACCAGCCCAGCCCAGAACACTACTATAAACTAAGCAAACACCTTCCCCTCTGGTTTTCCACACTCTACACCACCGGTGTATATAAGCGGGGAAATTTTAACAAACAAACCTACAAAATGAGAAGGGCTGCAGCAGACAACATAGAACAACATGTGCAAGAGGCTGAGGGTGGTGAGGATGTGAATGCTGCTGAACAACACACAGTGAGGAGACAGAGAAGAGTGTACAGACCCAGGGTAACCTACCAGGGGTTACATGAGCTGGAGATAGTAGAGCGCTATAGGGTGGACAGAGACCTCCTACAGCAAATTGTTGAACTGTGCCGGCCACACCTGACATACCAAACTGGCCGAGGGGAACCCATCCCAGTGGATACCAAGGTATGTGTAGGCCTAGGTATACTAGCCACAGGTACCTCCCAAAGCACAATTGGGGATATCATGGGGATCTCACAGGCATCAGCATTCAAAGTATTCCACCAGTTCCTAGATGCCATGTCAGCACATGCCAGTGAGCACGTATATTTCCTCAACACACGTGAGGTGTTGACCAGCAATATGCGTCTCTTCCACCAAATAGCAGAATACCCTGGGGTAGTGGGTGCTATAGACTGCATGCACATATGCATCAAAGCACCACCTGGTGAGCAGGGTAGGGCCTACATCAACCACAGGGGCATCTCCTCCATCAACTGCCAGGTTGTATGTGATTCCCAGGACATTATATAGAATGTGTGTGCTGACTGCCCTGGAAGCTATGACAACTCACACATATGGCATCTGACGCAGCTATACCAGAGATTTTCCAATGTGGACATCCCCTACTGTCACCTAGTGGGGGATGCTGGGTACACACTGGAGCCGTGGCTGATGACACCAATCAGAAATGCACACACACCTGAACAACTACACCATAATGAGGCACACGCACAGGCCAGACATATAATAGAGCATGTGTTTGGGATGCTCAGGTCATGGTTCCGGTGTTTGGACACATCTGGTGGAGCTTGCAGTATTCACCAGCTACATGTACCCAAATTGTTATCGTATGTGCTATGCTACACAATATGATCCTGTGGAAACAGCTGCAGCAGGAACAGCATGGGGCAGGGCCACACAGCTCCCACCAATGCCAAGGCCTGTACAGGCACAGAGTGACTCAGAGGAGGAACAACCTGAGCCTGCCCCAGTAGGCAGAAGGAGGCATGCCCAATATGCCCTGGCCTTGGCACAGTGGCAACGCATAGCATATGCATTGACACAGTAGGGACCCAGGTAATGACACCTCTCTCTGACTCGCACAGACAGTAAAAGGGATGTCAAACATGACACTACCTGTGCTCAACCATGTATAGGGAGTGTACTATGTGCATCTGACATAGGCAGCCCTTCAGCACCATCTGCAAGTGTGGCACACCCTCAAGGTAAGTCAATCAACCTACCAATTGCCAAATGGAGTAGAATGTGTTGTTATTTGTAGCTATGGTATGGATGTGAGCATGCAAGGGAACTGGGTGGTCGAATGTTATGGCAGCAGACAGTAGACACCCATAGTGGCACCATAACATCTGTAACATATACTGGAGTCACCATAGTAGCCAGTATTACACAGGGTGACAAAACCCACTGCAGGAAATGGGCTGAGTGACATGTGTCCATAAGACCCACACATGCCAGTCAGGAAGGTTCACATACCCAGCAACAGTCACACGTGAGGTGTTGACCAGCAATATGCGTCTCTTCCACCAAATAGCAGAATACCCTGGGGTAGTGGGTGCTATAGACTGCATGCACATATGCATCAAAGCACCACCTGGTGAGCAGGGTAGGGCCTACATCAACCACAGGGGCATCTCCTCCATCAACTGCCAGGTTGTATGTGATTCCCAGGACATTATATAGAATGTGTGTGCTGACTGCCCTGGAAGCTATGACAACTCACACATATGGCATCTGACGCAGCTATACCAGAGATTTTCCAATGTGGACATCCCCTACTGTCACCTAGTGGGGGATGCTGGGTACACACTGGAGCCGTGGCTGATGACACCAATCAGAAATGCACACACACCTGAACAACTACACCATAATGAGGCACGCACAGGCCAGACATATAATAGAGCATGTGTTTGGGATGCTCAGGTCATGGTTCCGGTGTTTGGACACATCTGGTGGAGCTTGCAGTATTCACCAGCTACATGTACCCAAATTGTTATCGTATGTGCTATGCTACACAATATGATCCTGTGGAAACAGCTGCAGCAGGAACAGCATGGGGCAGGGCCACACAGCTCCCACCAATGCCAAGGCCTGTACAGGCACAGAGTGACTCAGAGGAGGAACAACCTGAGCCTGCCCCAGTAGGCAGAAGGAGGCATGCCCAATATGCCCTGGCCTTGGCACAGTGGCAACGCATAGCATATGCATTGACACAGTAGGGACCCAGGTAATGACACCTCTCTCTGACTCGCACAGACAGTAAAAGGGATGTCAAACATGACACTACCTGTGCTCAACCATGTATAGGGAGTGTACTATGTGCATCTGACATAGGCAGCCCTTCAGCACCATCTGCAAGTGTGGCACACCCTCAAGGTAAGTCAATCAACCTACCAATTGCCAAATGGAGTAGAATGTGTTGTTATTTGTAGCTATGGTATGGATGTGAGCATGCAAGGGAACTGGGTGGTCGAATGTTATGGCAGCAGACAGTAGACACCCATAGTGGCACCATAACATCTGTAACATATACTGGAGTCACCATAGTAGCCAGTATTACACAGGGTGACAAAACCCACTGCAGGAAATGGGCTGAGTGACATGTGTCCATAAGACCCACACATGCCAGTCAGGAAGGTTCACATACCCAGCAACAGTCTCAGCCAGCAGGATAGGTGTAGACAAACACAAACAAATGCTGTACTATGGCCTCTGAATGAGGCCTATGGGTAACCCCACCCCCAGGCCTACACAGACAGACAGACTACAGCAGGCCAGGCAGTTGTATGTGAGTTGTGAAGGCTAAGAAGTCAGATACTAATATGTAGGTAATTAAAGCTAAGATCTGTAGTACACTGGTATGCCTCTAGCCAGCACGATAGGTAAGACTACAGACTGAAATGGAGTAAGTGACATATCAGTACAGTCCTAGCAAATGTGTACAAGTGGCAGGTGTACCCCCTCCCATCCTACGTACACTTATAGTAACAGTCAGGTGTGCCCCCCCACTCCTGTGTAGAAATGTAGAAACAGTCAGGTCCCCCCCCCCGCTATGCAGAAATGTAGCAACAGTCAATGCCAAATGACCGATGGATACCTTGCAGACAAAGCATGCTACCTGTCAGTGCGCAACACTACCTGGACTTGATCCACACATGCAATACAGATGGCCATACTGGGCATGCTCTCACACTTAGAGGAATGAAGGCAATTTCAGTCAACACCATATTGAAAGGTCATACTGGGCATGCTCACACACCTAAACACAAGAAGGCCATGTCTGCAAATACCAGTGGACCAGACATATCTGGCAGTCGCAATTCTTAGTGCAGACACATGTCAGTATGCACCATTCCTGCCTTGCACACACAGTGGATAGGAATACAGACATATATGTAAGGACAACACACTACAATAAGCTAAAGGTAGACGGACATAGATGTTTGAAAGAGGGTGACCGTGACAAGGAACCATCCGGGCCTGTCCCACCCAGCACACAGCCAAAGGGCTCCAAACACATGAAGTGCAGATGTCACTCACTGCAGATACTAGCCACCAGTATCTGTCAATATGACAGACTATGTGGTGCACATGCCAGCTGTGCAACATGACTGTACAAGGAAGTAGTCATCTAGTAGCTGTATACATGTACCTGTGGCGTATGACCCCATGTGTGCCCGCATGTGGTATGTCAACCCCTACATGAATGGGTTATGGCCCATGCACACACTGCCCTCCCCATAGCAGTATTATGACAAGCCTGCTGAGGTCATCCAATATGAAATACACCTTTGGGAGAGCTGTAGCTCAGTAATCTCCATGGCGTGTCCAATAACTGCATACTGCTGTAGTGATAAACTAGTTAGGTAGTAATTCAAACCCTCAACTTGGCAATTGGGTGAGTGTGTGTTTGTGTGTGTGTCTGTCTGTCTCTGACTGTGTAGAGAGAAATGCTTTTTAGGCTACTCACACTCCGTACAATTCATAATCTCAACTTTGGCAAGGCTGCTGATGTCACTCACCTAGAAATTCACCTCTGGGAAGGTCCTAGCCCAGTAGTCTCCGTAGCATGTCCTGTAACTGCTTACTGCTATAGTATAGTAAAATAGTTAGGTAGGTGTTCTAACCCCAGACCTGGCAACTATATGTGTGTGTGTGTCTGACTGAGTAGACAGCAATGTTTGTTAGGCTACTCACACTCCATACAATTCATATACTCAACTTTGGCAAGGCTGCTGATGTCAGTCACCTAGAAATACCCCTCTGGGAAAATCATAACCCAGTAATCTCCGTAGCGAGTCCTGTAACTGTGTACTCCTGTAGTGTGAACTGTGTGTGTGTCTAACTGAGTAGAGAGCAATGTTTTTTATGCTACTCACACTCTGTACAAATCATATACTCAACTTTGGCAAGGCTGCTGATGTCACTCACCTAGAAATACAACTCTGGGAAAATCATAACCCAGTAATCTCTGTAACGCGTTCTGTAACGGCGAACTACTGTAGTGTGATAAAGTAGTTAGGTAGGTGTTCTAACCCCAGACTTGGTAGCTTTGTTTGTGTGTGTCTGACTAAGTAGAAAGCAATGCTTTTTAGGCTACTCACACTCCATACAATTCATATACTCAGCTTTGGCAAGGCTGCTGATGTCACTTACCTAGTCATACACCTCTGGGAAGGGTATAGCCCAGTAATCTCCATAGTACCTCCTGTAACTGCGTACTGCTCTAGTTTGATAATGTAGTTAGGTAGATGTTCCCACCCCAAACTTAACAACTGTGTGTGTGTGTGTGTGTGTGTGTGTGTGTGTGTGTGTGTGTGTGTGTGTGTGTGTGTGTGTGTGCATGTGTGTGCATGTGTGTGTGTGTGTGTGTGTGTGTGTGTGTGTGTGTGTGTGTGCATTTGTGTGTTCGTGTGTCTTTGAGTAGAAAACAATGCTTTCTAGGGTACTCACACTCCTTAGAATTTATATACTCAGCTTTGGCAAGGCTGCTGATGTCATCCACCTAGAAATACACCCCTGGGAAGATTGCAGCTTAGTAATCTCTGTAGCATGTCCTGTAACTGTGTACTGCTGTAGTGTCAGTTAGAACTGTGGTAAGGTTCCATTTCCACCCATGGCAGTTATGAATGTTTTATGTGTGTTTCAATGTCTGTTTATGGAGCAATGCATTATAGGCTACTCATTCGGATTCCATTTCAAATGCCCTACTTTGGCAGTCCTGCTGATGTCATTCATTGTGAAATACAACTTTGTGGAAAAAGTTCAGTAGTAATCCCTGTGGTGCGCCCTTTAACTGCTCCATGCTGTCATGTAATATAGGCCTTGGGTGACAGCTCTATACCCACATATGTCAGTCTTGGATGTTTTGTGGGTGTCTCACTGTCTGTGTAGGGAACAATGCATTTTAGGCTAGTCACTCGCAGTACAGTTGAAATACCCTTCTTTGGTAATCCTGCTGATGTCATTCATTGTGAAATACACCTTTGGGGAAGGAGCAGTTTAGTAATCCCTGTGGTGCATCCTATAACAACTCCATGCTCTAGTGTGTTATATGCCTTAATCAGGTGTTCTATACCCACACATGTCAGTTGTGGATGTTTTGTGTGTGTCTCACTGTCTGTGTAGGGAGCAATGCATTTTAGGCTAGTCATTTGCAGTGCAGTTGAAATGTCCTTATTTGGTAATCCTACTGATGTCATTCACTATGAAATACACCTTTGGGGAAAGATGTCTCTAGTAATCCCTGTGGTGTGTCCTATAACAGCTCCATGCTGTACTGTGATATAAACCTTGTTCAGGGGCTCTCTACCCACACATGTCAGCTGTGGATGTTTTGTGTATGTCTCATTGTCTGTGTAGGGAGCAATGCATTTTAGGCTAGTCACTCACAGTACAGTTGAAATGTCCTAGTTTGGTAATCCTGCTGATGTCATTCATTGTGAAATGCACCTTTGGGTAAAAGCTTCTCTACTAATCCCTGTGGTGCATCCTATAACAGCTCCATAGTGTAGTGTATTCTAGACCTTGGTCAGGGGTTCTATACCCTCACATGTCAGTTGTGGTGGCTTTGTGTGTGTGTTGCACTGTCTGTGTAGGAAGCAATGCATTTCAGGTTCGTCACTTGCAGTATAGTTGAAATGCCCTTCTTTACACCTTTGGGGAAGAAGTACTTCTGTAAAGTCCATGGCTCGTACTATAACTGCATAGTGCTGTAGTGTAATAAACTAGTTGTGTATGTGTGTGTATGTGACACCTGTGGGCAATGTGAAGGGGTTTTTACTTATTTCTTTTATGGTGGCCTTACTATATATCACAATGTCAACCATACAGGGATAAAATATGTAAATTAGCTGAGTGGCTGAGGTGCAAAGCCACACCCACACATGTGACATCAAGGCCAGCCAATCACAGTTAGCAACCCGACTATTACCCAGAGCACACACTCAACCCATGTGTCATATGCTCACACATGCCTAGGCAACAGCCAATATATGGGTAGTACACTGCATATTGGCCACTGATAGTAACTATGCAGTGATAGCAGTGAGCCACAGTGGGCATGTCATCCTGCCCATCTGTCCAATATGCATGTACATGCAGACAGCGCACCGACACCATGCTCACCAATGGACACCTACACCACCTATGGTGCCTTCACATGTGACTCACAACGGACATACCATGCCTGACACCATGCTCTGTATGGATAAATGACACTGACATCACGGAATGCTGTTAGCATGCTGTCAATGTAGGTGCAGGGTAAACCTGCTGCCCATTATCAGTTCCTGCCACAGGTGGGCAAGACTTGCACATCTGATGATAATCTGTGTTCACAACATGGGCCAGACACCTCAGGTACAGTAGCACATTTCACTGTACATGCATGTGGGAAGTGTGCACATCCCAGACACCATCCATGTCATGGACTAAGGAACACATACATGGCAAGTGATGCACAGCATTGGCCACACACAATAGTCACCCAGGTGACTGGATGGGTGATGCAATACCCACCTGTGTGGGCAAATGCAGAAACTACAGGCCTGAGCCACAATGCAGACCATTGTCATGTGGTCTGATGCCAAGGTATAGCCTTCACCTACTGTTGTACAGCCTGCTGGCACAGTTGACTACCACACACTGGTGCAGACATGCACCAATGCATGTCAGAACTGGCACCCTGTGTGTTTGTGTGTGTTTTGTATGGTGAGTATGTCCACAGCCATACTCACTACAACCCCCCAGGGCATACTGAAGCATGCTGTCTGATGTCTGACACCTCCTCATACTCTTTGCCCATACGACCTCCATATGACCCGTGTGGTGCATGTGATACCTACACATTGATGTGTTGTGGCAATCCCACTAGTGATGAGTTGCATTCCTGGCCCTGCCAAGTGTGTCATTGTGTGTGTGTCCCTGTGTGAGTGCACCTGTGTTGACACTGGCACCTGCTCATGCAGAGAGGCACATGTACATCACCTACCGTATATCTACCGTATCCCTGTTGAAGATGTCACTTACCATCACATATATGTTCTGAGTGCTCCACAGCAAGTAACCCATGTGGCGCATCCAATAACTGCATCAAACTGTGATAGCACTACATAGTTGTCGGGGGTTGATACCCTGTGCTGGTAGGTGTGTGACACAAACATGCTTCAGTTTTACACTCCCACCTCTCCCTGACATGTATTTGCCTCTGTCTATCTCCCCCACTCCCTCTCTGGTGATGTGGAGACACACACCTGATTTGCTTAGGCAGCAGCATGTATATATTAAGTGATGCTCATGATCAGCTGATGGCCTCTGCACAAATTGCAGCCCTCCCCTAGCTGATTGCATGTGGAACAGCTGTGGTAACATTCCCATAGCCAATTGCATGGAAACACACTCCAATACCTAGGAACATCATGGTGGTGTTGGCCCTTTTCAGTCACTGTGAGCAGGAATTAGATCTGTTGTTTGGCAAACAACATCTCAGATGGATTGGGGATTTACCTCTAACAACATACACTGTAGAAAGAGGGCAACAAACAGGAGGGGGATGTGCCTGGTCTAACTACAGACTGTAAGTGCTGCTATACTGCATTTGGAATAATGTTGGTTTAACAGTATTTGTCTGGATATGCCTGTCATACATGTTGCAATACCTGCCATGTAATTTCCATGTATATGAAGAATCCCCATCTGCAGGGTCATCTGCAGACTGGGCAGTGTTGTGCCTTTGGTTTCATGTGTTATCCACAGTGCATCAATCCATGGAATGCAGAAGGTAGTGTGAGGATTGCAGTCTGTAGATGGTGAAGGCCATGACAGTTACTGACTTCATATCCCTCATAGGATATATGTTGCAACAAACCCCGTTACAGTGGTAATTTTATGAGGTTATCACTGCAACATGTCTCTACTGGCCCTTTGTATGTGCTGTCAGCCACACTCTGTCAACCTTTGTACATATGTCGTGCATGAAGTGGTGCATATGTGAGGTACATCATAAATAGTGTCATCATATCTGATAACAAACCAGTGATATATTAGATTGCTACACATGTCATGTACAGTAGGGGTTATATTTCATGACATAACCTGGACATTCTGTGGATATTCGTACAGTACTGAGGCCTGTGTAGTGATGGTTAATGTTGACAGTGTGTGTATTGTTAATATGTACTTTAGCCTGTGTACGGACTGTGGTAGATGTCATTGCTCTAGCTCCCCTTCTATCTGCTGTTACATGCTGCCCCACTGTATGGTACCATTTTGCCATACATGTTTGTAGGGCCATACACACACATGTCCCATACCACAGACAGCCATCAGACCAAACTGTGTAGCAGCCCAGTATATGTAGGGTCATTATGTGAGTGGCACATATGAGGATGGTGTAGAACAGATAGTCCATATACTGTAATATTATGCTAGTTTATCATATGTGGCTGTGGCTGTGTTCACATTGGTTGTGGTTATGCACTTTCATACAAGTGTATCTAACCCTGTGCTATGAAATGGCTATTGAGCCTGCTATATATGCAGGTACATGTGCATTTCTCCATACGAGATGTAGGCCAGTGTTGAGCCAGTCTGCCTGTAGCCTGCACAGTGCATTGTTACATGCCTAGCAGCTTAGTGTACTTACCCAGTGAGATGTCATGTGCAGATACTTGCCAGATGTACTGCTGCCGGGCCTCCCTTAAAAGTCATGTATGTCAGACAGAGCAGTGGGATGCTGTACAGATGTATGTCAATATCTAGTGGGTAGTATGTGTCCATGGCACCCCTGTACCAGCAGTCAATATGCATCAGGCCAGACAGGAGTGTGTGCATCCAAAACTTATATTAGCAAATGTATACCAGTTGTTATGTGTTATACCCATCTGTATGGCTGTCTACATCCATATTGTCAGGCCTGGTACACATGTTGTGCACTAAGGGATTATGTGTATATCTCTGGACTGTACAGGGTGTGTCCGAAATTCCACATATATTGGCCAATATCTCTGCTGCACTCACCAGCGGCATTACATGCTAGTGGCGGTACTTTACAATGATTTCCTTAGGATTTCTCTCAATAGCCAATGGCACACATGTTATAAGCAGATGTCACCTTCCACACACACCATGTCTGTGAAGACAATCCCAATGACAGTAGCAATAGTCTAGTAATATACCTGCTATACATACCTGGCATCCTCTTGCACTACAACTTTGGGACTACAAAGACTGTGGTAGGGCTACACTCCATGTCCAGGACATATGGTGGACATATATGTACATATACTTATCCAGAAAGAATATATATATATATATATATATATATATATATATATATATATATATGTATATACACATTTGTACTATTTCCAATTACCACTGTCATTGCAACCACCCACTATAAATCCATACAGCATGTGAGCATGGTCCCTTTGCATTTCCTGTGTGATAGACATCCTTCCTGTGTGTGGGCATCAGTGTCACAGACAGCAGGTAGCAATACCTCTTACAGGAGAACCGGCACACTCAGAGTGGCCACATATTTGTAGAAAGATCAGGAACTACAGACAGACTGTGAGTAGAGTTGTGTTATGCTTTGTATAGTACTGGTGTTACAGGTTGTGTGTGTGTATACATACTAGTCTACCTTGGAATGCAGTCTGTCTGCATACCTCACTACTGTGGGCCTATCCTCTTACTGGACAGGGGTATGCCTATCATGTGATGTCAGTCCACCACACAGGTCCTGTGTCAGATATTACACTGGCAGTGTGTGTGTTGCATTCTATTAGTACATGGCTACATCCATTTCTGTTTCTAACCTCAATTTCCTGACTAGGGTCATGTTGCAGACTATCCTGTAACACCAACATCGTGCTTAGTGTATGGCAACAGTGTTCCGCATATGTTTCTGACTGCCAGCCTCTGTCCTCCATCTACATACCAAGCTTTGCACATATGTCATGCTGTTGGGGGTTGTTCTGTAGTGGGCTGTGAGTATATCACACTGCCATTGCTGCCATTAGTCCACTGCTGTTGTATCCCCCACACATACAGTGGGGCTGGGGCCATATATGTGTGGGCGTAACCTACACAATACATGTGTGCCCTTATGCACTCCAGAGGCCAGTGTATGTAACAGTGGTATATGGGCCTGTATTATTGAGTCTAGGTGGGGAGCACCATAAATGACCTAGGCTGTTACAAAATGTTGGGTTATCAGGGGTGAGCTGCCACAAGGTATCTGGATGTACAGTGCTGTATACTTCACCTATATTGACATTACTTACATGAATTGGGGTACTACAAGCCTACTGCCTCCTGCCATACAGACTGTTCTGTTTGCCTGTGTGCTCGTGATGGTGTCAGTTATGCCTTGTTATGTACCAGTTACAACCCATTTGATCACAAAACGTCTTTACCTCCTACTGAGTTTGTACAGAGTGTAGATAGAGGCTGCTGAACTACGCACCTGCAGTACATACCGTTGATTGTTTGGTATCCTGTGGTCCAGTCTGTCTTCACTATTGTACAATTTGAAGTGCTTGGCCTGGACAGCAACAGTTGTGAATCTTTTCAGACTACTGCATTAGTGTAACTGTTCCACAGTTGCAGTACTCTGTTTATATGGTTGTCAGTATCTGAACAGCTATATGACATGGCATATAGAACTCTTATAGTACACAATTAAAGGATTCCCATTTCTAAAAACCTGTGTGTGGTGTCTTTCCTACGACCTTTCTATGGGTATATGTTGCAGGTAACGATTGACATTTGTATGGGTGGCCCATACAGTGTCCAGTTGTTCAGGTGTTAACTGTAGACATAGTGGCTGTTCCATATTGTGTGCACCATCTACAAATGTATCTTACTGTACATATATATGCGTGTGTATGTGTAGTCACACACACACACATATATATATATATATATATATATATATATATATATATATATATGCATATTGGTATCTGCATATCTGTGTCTGTGTATCTGTATCCTGGGGATGTTGATGGCTTCCATATATTACATGTCCTATGGGAGGCAGACTATACTTGGTAGTGTATTGCAGGGCACATGTGTTTGGCTGTGGGGAGATTGCCTATTCGTACAAGATGTATAGTGTGTGGGGCCTCTCAACCCCATTAATGGTGCATGTGGACATATGTGTATTTGTTAATCTGCCATTGCTATCTACAGATATATGACCATATATACCTATATAGATATATATATCTGCTAACATATATATATATAACTATGTCCGTATATACCTACATAGATATATATCTGCGTACACATATGTAATGTGCTGTGTATATGTAGACATATAGGTGTATACACATATATGTGTCGATTTAGGCATATGCATATATATATATATATATATATATATATATATATATATATATATATATATGTGTGTGTGTGCATATATAGTGATGTATATGTATACAGAGTTAGAAAAACAAACAATATATATATATATATATATATATATATATAGATAGATAGATATGTTGTATCTGTTTAGATTTTAATATAGTTACACACACAGACATCTATGTGTTGGCATACATTCTCAGTACTGTTGCATGACAGGACTGGATGATATGTTTCTGAAAACATTGACTTTCTTTGTATCTGTCATGGCTTAGTGGTACATCACTTTGTCTAGTGTGTGCTGGGTCCTTGGTTTGAACCTTGCAAGAGCTATTTATTTTGTTGCTGGGCAGAACATGGCCCGTTGGATACAGAGTGATTAAGGCACTTTAATTCAGTTGTAAGCAGGTTTGCATGGGTTTGCGCTGAGCTAAGCATTGCCTACACAAGTTAAGCAATTTGAGTGTAGGAAAACGTAAGCGGAGGTTAGGAGCGCCTACCGTCATGCAAACCCGCTTACAACTGCATTAAAGTGCCTTAATCACTCTTTATCCAACCGGCCGTGTTCTGCCCAGCAAAAAAATAAACAGCTCCTGCAAGGCTCGAAACCAGGACCCTCCACACCATACGCAAAGTGATTTATCACTAAGCCATAACAAACATGCATAATCATGATGTTTTCACCCCAGGTATTCAGTACTACAGGGAATGTATTCCACCATGTAGATATATGTGTGTGTGTGTGTGTGTGTGTGTGTGTGTGTGTGTGTGTGTGTGTGTGTGTGTGTGTGTATATATATATATATATATATATATATATATATATATATATATATATATATATATATATATATATATATATATATATATATATATATTCATATTTAAATGGATATAACATATTTACATATGTAGTTATATCTATAGAAATATATACATATATATATATATATATATATATATATATATATATATATATATATATATATACATATATATATATATATATATATATATATATATATATATATATATATATATATATGTATACATATGTCCACATATATACAGCACTAAAAATACATATATGTAAACATATATATATGGTTCACCTTTCAAGAGGAGAAAATCATGTCTCCAAAAGCTGGAAGGCCGAAAGTATGTTTTCAACATTGCACAATCTTGCAAGAAATGCATTGAATGTGCAATGAGCGAATGTCACTATGTGTTCCCTCATTGCAGATTTGGCAATTTGGGTGCGGATGGCACTATAGTGGGGATGGGGAATATTTGCCTTTCCCCACTGTCGTGTGAACTCAGACTTAGTATACCACAGTGGGGGGGGTTGTGGAGGGTGCAGGGGGGCTTGCCCCCCTGCATAACGATATGTATTCCAACTTGTAGTTCTAGAATCAGCGAAGCTGCTTCTAGATTTGCTGAGTTTTGAACTATGGTGCAATTAGAAATGATGGATTGGTCCTTTCAGTTCGCAGAAAGGGTCGTTCAAAGAAATGATTGTCTCCCTTTCAAAGGTAAACACATATATATCTATATAGGTATATATGGACATACATCTGTAAATGAAATTGGGAACATAACCACAACTTATATGTCCACATGCATCATTAATTGGTTTGAGAGACCCAAACAACATACATCTGGCACGGATAGGTATCCCCCCCCCCAGAGCCAAACACATCTGGCCTGCAATACACTACCAACCTTAGCAGATCCCATAACCAGTACCCTATATGACAAGGTCAGTACATGTTAACAGTACTCCATCCCACTTGTAAGATGTCAGGCTGGCATTACTAACATATCATGCAGTACAGTTAAGTGAAGTGTCATGCTTGGGGGAACCCCCTGTGCAGGTGCAGTAAGTAGCTGGGATCCCTCATATGATCCAACATGCCTACACTTGACAATGGATTCACCAGTGTTGGCAAGGGCAACCACCAAATCCACCATGTCAGCTGGGAACTACCACTCAGTAGCCTGATGAGCCTGGTCTGCAGGGACATGGAACATATCAACAATGAACCCATGGCCAATGTCACTGGTAATCTTAACACACTGGACCCCGCCAATTTTGGACTTGACAAAGCAGAGAATACAACCTGAACCTGGTATACCTCCTTGACGCAATCATGACAGGTGTAGATGAGGGTTAGGAGGTGCACAATGCCTATGTAAATCATAGCAGGCTTTTGTACACCATCCCACATGTAGGAATGTATGTAGATGTTAATGAATCAACCTCTGTTCACAGACTTTCCACCAGGACTGCTTGGCAAATGCCAACATTCCACAGGTGCCATCCCATGGACATACAGTCCTTCACAGGTCATAGATGTGTTAATGCCCTCCTCCACACTGTAGAGGTGTTGAGGGTAGAGTTATTGATTGCCATCTTAATGCTTGTGAATTGAAATGGCAACTTAGATTAAATGCTTACCACTACCCGGGGCTGAATGAGTCTATATCTTTAAAACCCCTATTAAAACTTAGACAATTGACAGGTTGACGCTAATTTTATGTTATGTATATGGATTTTATAAGCTAGCAACATTTTGCATACATGGTTTTTATTCTTATTTTTAATTTTATTTTTATTTTTCATACATCACAATATGAGATTTTTGGATGTTCAATGTATACACTTAGTTATATATACTGAGTTCACAGTATATGATCATATTTGTTTCATCTGAAGATACATATATTATTTTGTATCCATTGGTATATTCATTTTAATCACGTTTTCATTTTCCATTTCTTATTTTTATTCTCAATATATACACTATCATACTCCATTTTATTATTATTTTTTTAGATAAATGTTGATTAAATTTTTGTAATTTTTTGTAATTTTTTGAATTTGTGTGTCTGTGGGTTATGTAATTGGGTAATTGATTAATTGGTTTTAATTAATTATGTGGGGTGTGTGTATATATATGTATCCCATCACACTCTGATGAAGTCATTTGGACAAAACCTAGGTCAGTAGTGGTGGTAACCTGTGTAACTGTTGCAATAAAGTACTTTTTGAGAGCTGAGTCTTCGTGGATTTTACTGGTTTACGTTGTCTGGTTCGTGGTTTGTAGAGGTGTGCAACCCTACTGGGGTTGCTATAACTCACAGGGTGTAGCTGTTGTGGACACATCCACCATCATTGCAGTTACTGTTGCATCTATCCCCCACATAGCTGTCTGTAATACTGTACAGTGTATGTTATCAGGTTGTTAGTTGTTGTTTACACCATTCATAGTAGTTGTGTGCCTCACACCCTCCTAAGGATAGGGCTATGCCACAGACATTGGCACACTCATCGTACTGAGGTGAGGATCGCAGTAGAGTGGGGAAATGGAAATACACCATGCTGTTAGCATGTTCAATGTCATCCACATTGCAGACTGCATATATAGCAATGTGTGGTTGTGCCTGTCCTGTCTTGGTGGAATTACATGGGCAACAGATGTGTTACCTGCATGGAGACCTACCTCCATGTGTACAGTCTTGTATCTATACTGCATCCAAACCAAAGGCCCTGTCTGCTGTACCCAGCCATGTCATGTGTACCACCCACTACACTTACTGGTGTCCACTGTAGAAGGCCTGCTGACACCACTACACCCATCAGCCATGTGGCACATGGACAAACACAACACAATCAGAATAGATAATGGTGAAAACAATACAACATTGTTAGTTACAGCTATAATGCATCATGGCTGCACAGCTACACCTTCCATGATATTAGCATTTCACTTTACTGCTGACAAAATGCTACACAGCATTCCATTGCTACACTGTTGTACAGTCACCCTGTGCATCAGCACCATGTTAGCCTGTTCCTGCATTGATGTTATGGATGACAGGATGTGGCACAGCTATCATCATATGCACAGGGTGTGTTGTTGGTTTGCCAGAGGCCTAGGCTAAGCCATACAATTGACAATGTGTGTGTGTGTGTGTGTGTGTGTGTGTGTGTGTGTGTGTGTGTGTGTGTGTGTGTGTGTGTGTGTGTGTGTGTGTGTGTGTGAGGGGGCTGAGTACTGTTATGTACCAATGGTGATGTTGTGTGTGCAGGTATGTGGTTGCCCTAGATTTGTTGTTTATGTTGTGTGTCTGCATGCACACAGTTCCACCATGTGGCTGCCCTATACGGGGATTTGTGAGACAGCTGCATACTATACCTGGCAGAATTTGCAGTTCACCGTCTCTAGCCATGGACATGGGACCTGTGCCTGGCAGTGGTGCTACAGGCAGTATCAGGTACAAAGCCAGATCGGGTACTGCCCCCCGAGGTTGACAGACGTCCACTGGATCCAGGTCCTTCCTGGAACTGGCCAGGGCCATATGCACATGGTCTGCTATGATGGTCTGTGGACAGCACCCCCCACAGTGCTGGGGCTGGTACTGCCACTACGTGAGCGGCTGTGAATGGTGTGGCATCCACAGCGACCTCAAGCTGCTGGTGTTGCTGGCATACATCCACGTGGCCGTCGTAACCATCCTGCCCTGTCCTGATGCATGGACATGACATTGTGGATGAGATCCAATGTCTCATCCCACTGTCTACCCATGACCTCGGTGTAATTATGAATGGCACCTGCTAGGTCACGGATGTTGCCAGTTACAGAGGTGTGATGAGCCCTCTGCGCCCTTAGACCCTGTCTGATGTACTGTTCCATTCATGCCTGTGCCTCCATGACAGTCTGGAATATGCGTGTGGTTGATATAGATGTGGCATGTCTGCCAGGGGCATGATGACCAGCAGTGCTTCGACCAGCACCCCTGAACATCTGCCTCTGTGGTACTCCACCGGACATCTGGCTATGGCTGCTGTGTCCTGACACACGTGCCCATAAATACCACACTGTACTGGCCAATGCCAACCGTAGACTGTACCTCAGCTAAGGCCAACAGTGATGAGGTATGTTGAGGCAATGTGACTGTGTGCGTGGATGGGGTGGATACTTGTGGGATGTCAATTGGTGGCCAGCGGCAGCCCTGATGACCCTGCATGTGTCTCAACACACCTATCCTCATAGTCACTGTCTGTATCAGTGACATCAGATTCCTTGCGGGAGAGACCCAGCCCCACCTCGCCACATGTGAGGGGAAAACAGGGAACAGACTGTAAGACCTGTACATCACCGCTAAAGAGTGCATACACACACACACACACACACACACACACACACACACACACACACACACACACAGACATGCACACATGCAGTCGACATACATGACAACTCATACACTCCACCAGGCAGCACCTACAGACATCTCCAGCACCCCCATATCACACAAAATAGCAGGTGATGGTGCAGTACAGTATCACACACAAACCTGTAATTACACACATGTCAGCATGCAGGACATGTGATGCTCAACAGCATGCAGTGCAACTGTAGTCAGTCCCTGTTACCAACATTATACATGGCTGTGATGCGTGGCTTCTGTTAGTAGGTGATTGCCCTCCCCCTAGAACACACTGCACCCGTGTCCGCAGCATTGCTGTGCATCTGTTCAGTACCCTGGCATATACTGTGCACCATACCTCACAGGTTTACACACCATTGCAGGATGTGTATCTGTGTGTCAGTTATGTTTCCTCTGCTGCTCACAGCCTCTGTGTGTTTCAGGATTATATGTGGACACGTGTTTAGTGAATACCTGATGTGCATTCACAGATGTCATCATCAGTGGTGCATGTATGAGTGATAGAATACCATTAGACTAACCGCAGATACAAAGTACTGTACCTATGGTGACTGTAGAGACCATTATTGACATGGCACTTTCTTCCATGACATGCCATGGTGCAACACTACTGCACATGGCAACACTACATATACCTGATATGTGACATATGACCTAGGCAGTCAATTGCATTACAGGCCATATGTGTCAGTTGTGCAGATGCTGGTTGGGATGCATACCATTTGTGGGTGCATATGTGTGTACACACATATCATGATGGTGTGTAGCAATAACTGCTATGTGTACTACTGTGGTCACTATCCCTGGCAGGGTTTAGTAGCATAGGTCATCATCATGAGCCAGTAGTTGGTCAGTCAGGCCTGCAAATGTTCCCCAAACCTGCATGGTTGCATGCTAAAGAGATGCACACCCCTTGGAAATCATACAGTACCATCACTAGTACTGTGGAGTCAGGGTTATGTCTGCCACACTTCTTGACCTTGACTGTGTGCAGATAGAGCTATTCTCAGTGGGTTTGTCTCTCCCCTCCAGTGCACTGTTGTGTTTCAGGATGACAGATCCTCACCATCTCCTGCTATATTGCAAATACTCGACATCTGTGGCCTACACATGTGTCATATTGCAGTATCCCAAGCTAGGAACACTATGTGTAGTGGCATATTTTCTGCCAATGCAGGGCAAACATGCAGGTGTACAGTGGCACCAGCATTGTACAGATGGGGATGTCTTCCCTTGGTTGGGGTGAGGTGTGGATTGTGCAGCACATGCATCATAACTGCAACTTCCTGGACTTCCCCAACATGGTGCTGGTACATCCAATCACATTGCAACACATGGCTTTGGCAATGTCCCACCATTATGTAGGTCATATCTGGATTGAGCCCTGGCTGATGTTGCCTGCGGTACACATAGATTCATAGGTGAGTACTGGACTATTGGTCCTGAGACCTACATACACCTAGCCACAGGGATTCCCAGCCATGCACCACCCAATAATGTTATTCCCCTGTGCCCCTGTCAGGCTGTGTCACTGACATACTACCCAGGTTGAATTCCCCATTTCTCATCCAGTTGTCAAGTGTTTTTGTAAAGAGGGCCAATGGGTAGCATTGCCTTACATGAATGAGTAGTCTGTTCCAAAGTGTGGGAATTCCCCAGGACATGGCCCTATCTCTCCAGTATGTTCTGTGTAATGTATTGATGAGGTTTAGGACCCTGGGATGTGTGTTTGCAGAGGGAGTGGGATTTATTTATGTGTAACATGTTCAACTGCTCTGTGTATGACATAACTGTGTATGTTAGGCAGATGTCAGCTGTGCCTGAGCAATGTGTACTGGAGTGTAGCCACAGTTGTCTGAGATGGTCTGTGTATTGCATGTGTTTGAGGCTGGTAATCCCATTAGTGAGGTGTGTGCTCTTCCAGTGAACGTGTGCAGCATGCATTATGGGTAGGAGTGTTAGATGTGTACATGGCCTACACCTTAGCTATGACATGCACAGTGAATTGCCAACCATAACCTTAAACCATACTCACTGGCATCTGGCCACTGCCTTGCTGGTATCCCAGAGGTACCTACATTGAGATGAGATAGAGTTTATGTCAGTGGCCACAGCTGTGGCATTGCTACAGGGTGGGTGCAATATTACAGTAAAACAACAGCTGAAGTCCACAGTACTACAGATTATGCATAACTGCTTATCAATACTACACAGCAACAAATTCCACATCACACATATGCATGATCTACCTGTACAGATGCATACACAACTGTGGTCTACTGATATGCCCTGGAACCTTACCTGCATGCACCATGTCTGGTGTGTGGGTAGCACCCACTTCCATGACTATATATGTCTGTAGCTCTTGTGGGTGGCAGATGCCACCAGGATCATGAGCAGCTTCTCCACTCTGGTGAGGGGGGATGGATGTCATGCCCCCCCTGTTGCAAGGTGGTCACTCTGCAGTGGCATGGCGATGTACATGGCAGAGCAGGTCACTACAATGATGGTGGACCTGCTCATAAGTACAGCAGTGCATCCCCACCTCATTCACCCTGCAGACCATATCATTCCACATGGTGGTCCACTCATGCTCTTCCTGGCCTGTCCTTGAAAACAGCAGCTGGTAGTGCTGGATGACGCTGGTGAGTATTATGTCATCCTCAGTGGCACTGTAAGTGGGATTCCTTGGGTGTGCCATACTCCCTGAAAGACATAAAGATGGAAATATGTCTGAGCAACTCATATGGCATGTTTACCATAATACAATACATATAGTCTCCCGCCAACATATCAGCTCCAACTTAATGTTCACACAATGCAATTGGTATGTCTCCAGTTTATCTACCATTGGGACATGTATTGTACAACACTTTCTGCTATGTGTTTATAGACATGCTCCCTGTGGGGACACTAGAGTTGCTAGGCTGTTACAGAGTATTTCAGCTGTATGCCATTGTCACTGCCACTATGTTTCCACATATGCATGTGGTATGCTTGCTATGTGATTACTACACATCTGCCATTCTGTGTTATTGTGGATATCTATGCATGCTGTTGGACATGTTCTGGGATTCTGTGGACTATTAAAACCCACATATGTTCCATGACAGTTATACAACAGTATGTGTAGGGGTTATTTGCCAGCAGGAACACCACTACCACCTAATGTGCACATGTTACCAGTCCACATCACATTCGTGACCCACCATGGAACCTCATTATCTACTGTTCCAGCACTACCTTCACGTGGAATCACCTCAGGGGATGGTGCCCCCCCCATGGAGCACACACGGACATATGTCTGTCACCCAGTTAGGTCCAGGGTCTTGTGCATAGGGAGTTCCACAGAGACATGGGGTATGTGCTACATCACCTGGAGGCATGCAGTACACATACACAAGGTTAGACATGCATGTTCCTCCTGCTCAGCCCACAGCCCAGGCACCTTTATGTCCATGTAGATGCTGTCGTGACTGTCCATGGGTGGGCACCATGTTCCCTTTGTTCCCATATGGGGGCTCAATGGCCTCCACATTCTATATGGAACTACCCATCCACAGTGTTTAACCACCACATGTGTCATATACCAGCTCTGTATGCTGTCTTGTTTGCCACCCAACCCAAACCTGCATACCAATATGTGCCTAATACCCTTCACCAACATATATATCCCACCTTCTCAAACAATTGCGATGTGTTCCCAACATGGATTACACACCACACTCCACACTCCATTTTGCAGCCATGTACTGGTGTGTAGATATGTTGTGTATTGATGTGTGATGTACTCACACACATGTCATGGCAGGGGACATGTATTGACATATATATATATATATATATATATATATATATATATATATATATATATGTATACACACACACACACACACGCACATATATATATATATATATATATATATATATATATATATATATATATATATATATATATATGTATATATATATATATATATATATATATATATATATCTACACACACACACACACACACACACACACACACACACACACACACACATATATATATATATATATATATATATGCATATATATACACATATATATGTAGACATACACACACACACACACACACACACACATATATATATAAATATATATCTGTATGTATGTATATATATATATATATATATATATATATATATATACATATATACATATGTGCATATATGTGTAGATAACATTATGTGTTGTTTATATACCTATATATATGTATAACTGTCCGAGGTTCTGTTGACATACACAGCTGTGAATATGTATCACACATATATGTATCTGTATGTGGGGTGCATACAAACATCTTGTCCTCACCCTTGTAACTCTCTTTACTTCACAGCTGAACTGTTCTGCCTTGCTGTAACACAGACAGGTGTCACATGTGAACACAGACTAACATTAGGGGAGTATATGTGGTGACAGATTTTAGATAAGCATATTATACCGCTATGGCAGTTGGGCATGCTATGCTACACTTTGACTGTCCTGCAGGTGGTGTAGTCTCACACCCATGTGTCTATCATGGCAGTATTAATACCACCACCAGCAACTGGCCACAGTAATGTACAGAACACAGATATCATGGGTTACATCTTTGCCATTCACTGCTGATCTGCACAGTTGACAGATGTGTTCCACTGCCCACAAGGAACAAGTACTGATGGCACATATATATCATTTCACATTATACATCCTATTATTCTATGCCATATATTACATGCAAGTAAATACATATATGTTTCACATAATTTCTTATGTTTTTTTCCACTGTAACAAAACCCTAAGCTTCGTTACTTTTATTACAGTTATTTTTTTGTCTTTTTTTCTCTCTCTCTCACTCTCTTCATTAGAGTGATTGAGCTGGTTTGAATAGATTGCAGCATGCTTTTGTAGGTTTTGCACATGATCAGGTGATGGCCTCTGCACCAGTCAGTTTCCACCAGTTGTTAATTGCATGCAGCCTACTGTGTAGTACTTCAGATAACCACTGTCATGGCAACCCTGTACTTTAAAATGATGCCTTCTCTGGGCGTTGCTCCTTCAACTTTCCAGTATGGATGACATCCTTCCTGTGTGTGGACTTCAGTGTTACAGACAGCAGGTAGAAATACCTCTTACAGCAGAACCAGCAGACACAGGCCAAATACACATTTGGGTAAGGTTCCAGACCTACAGATAGCATGAGTAGTGTTGTTGTGTGCATTATATCTTGCTGGTCTTACAGGGTTTCTGTGTACATGGTAATTTTGCATGGAATGCTGTCTGTCTGCATAGCTCCCAACTGTGGGCCTATCCATATGATACCAGGAGGATTGGCTGTTAGGTTTTGTCTGTGCACCACACAGATATTGTCCTAGATATATCAGTGGCATTCTGTCTGTTGAGTGCTATCAGTTCATGGCTACATCCATTTATATTTCCATGTCGTATTCCTGCATAAGGGTATGCTGCAACCAATCCTGTAACACCAGCAATTTCCAGGGTGTGTTACAGCAATAATGCAAATATGGCCCTATGTTCCTGCCTCTGTCCTCCACATATATGCCAGTCTTTGTCCTGCTGTGATACAGAAAGGAGTTGTTAGGTAATGGCCTATCATTATTTACCACTAGCATTACTGCTATCTTCCCAGTCATGTCTTGGACTCCCACACCAACTGTTGGGCCAAGTCCATATATATGGGGGCAACAACTGGAGAACACATATGTGCCCTTGTACATTCCAGAGGTAAGTGTGTGGTGCACAGTGTTCCTTCCCCTTGTACAGCCTTTTATGGGGGGGGGGTCAATGCCATTTACCTAGGCTGTGACACCTTTTCAGGTATATAACTGTTAAGACAAGGGCTATTCAGTGCGATAGTGAGATGGTAGGTTAAGCAATGTTATGTACAAGATACTGTGACATTAACACAAGTGCTACTTTTCCCTCTAGGGCTTGACTACAGGGTGTAATTGGAGGCTGCTGAACTACATCTGTAATTGTTGATTGTTACGTATCTTGAAGGCAAATTCTGTGTCTACTGTTGTACTAATTGAAGGCCTTGGCCTGGACAGCGTAGTATGGTATATATCCACATTGCTTGCATCTACTGTTTTGTGTGGGCCTTGCCTTCATCACTGATTACTTATTTCAAAATGTATGTGGTGTAAGTACTGGCATACATTATTGTATAGTACACAAATAAAGGTTATCTGTGTATGCATACCTGTGTGTTGTGTCATGTCCTTTGAATTGTGGGTGGGTATATGTTTAATGTCAGTATTCTCATTTGTGGGAATGGTTGCCACACTACACATTTCACAAGTGGCAGTTAAAGGGCTTGTGGCTGAGGGATATACTTTGCACCCTGTACTTCCACACTACTTCTACATATGTATGGCAAATAATACATTTTGTTTGTGTATATGTGTATGTACCTATATATATATATATATATATATATATATATATATATATATATATATATATATATATATATATATACAGATGATCATATTTATGTATCTATATACAACTGATGTTATGTGATTATTTGTGAGTTTATATATATATATATATATATATATATATATATATATATATATATATAGCTGTCTATCTGTCTACATTTACAGATCTATATCTGTCCATATGTCTATGCATGTTCGACTCATATTTTGGCTTGTACCTCATTCTCTTGGCAATTGACATGGATGATCGCAGCATTGAAGTCAGTAACTAGTGCCGACACTTTTGTGTTTCAGACTTCATCTCCTTCTACATATGTGCTCTAATACATATAACTGTGTAACTAGCAACATTTTAAGTGTATTAGAGCATTAGTTGACATATATCCTTATTTGTACCCACATTGTGACATACTTTGTTCAGATTTCTTGCATTAACAGGTTGTATGGTATGATATTAATACATTTACTGTACTGTTGACTGATTGTGCTGAATGATATGCTTGTGAAAACATCAGGTTATGTATATCTGTCATGGTTTAGTGGAAAATCACTTTGTGTATAAAGTGTATGGCCCTGGGTTTGAGCCTTGCCGAGGTAGCTTATTTTGTTGCTGGGCAGAAAATGGGCTGTTGGATATAGAGTGATTATGGCACTTTTAAGCAGTTTTAAGTGGGTTTGTGCGGGTTTGCACGATGGCAAGCACTGCTAATCTCTGCTTATGTTTTCTTACACACAGCTTCGGAATTGCTCAACCTGTGTAGGCATAGCTTACCCTTGCGCAAACCCACGCAAACCCGCTTACTGCTGCTTAAAAGTGCTTACTGCCGCTTATCCCCATGCTAATTTCTTTAAAAGAAAAGAAAAAGGGGTTGATAGGAAAGTGGTGAAAAAGGGGCACAGAGAGGGAAAGACAGTAGGGAAAATAGCTAGGCATGTGCAGGAAGGATATAGGAAAGGTCCACAGCTGCCCATTTCTTCTACAGCAACAGCTGTGCATATACACTGAATTTGGAGGTAGATTTGGACCCTCAAACCCATGGGAAAAGGGTGAGGACAACATATATCCATTGTGATGTCAATTAGACAAGATTACATGTGTCCAGTGGACATATGTGCAAAATGGACAGCTATGTATGGGGCGAGATTTTTTGTGGGAACAGATTGCTCTTTTTTTTTCAGGTGAGAGTGGGATGTTAAGGGGGGAGGTAGACTGGGTAGGCTAACAGACAAAACAAACAAGACGCATACAGGGGTGGTATATGACACATGTGGGGGGTAAACACCTTGGATGGGGAGGGGTGTTTGAAAGTCGCAAGCCCATGAGACCCCAACTGGAAACAGCGGGACTGAAGTCCCCACCCATGGGCAGTTACCACTGCACCATCACGGCCCCAAAGATGGCTGTGCTGGGGGCTGTGTAGTAGGGGCAGGCTCACCTTCTAATTGCGACACTCAGCCCTCAAGCTAGCGTAGCTGGTCTTGTTACTCCAGTTCGAGCTCCCTACGCAGCACGGCCCGGACCTGTTGATGGGTGACAGGTTCCACTCCGGGCCCACTCCAAGGAAGGGACGATCCCCATCCCCTGCAGCGGTTCCACCCAAAGGTTGTGCAGGGCCCACAGAGGAGGAGGTCCCAGACTGGGCCCCAGATGTGCTGGTACCCAGTGCCATGGCCAGCTGAGGTGGGACAGGTGGATTTGCTGGGACCAGCCTTCCCATACGAGCTATGTTGTAGCAGGTGTATGACAGATATGGGTTAGTAATTTTTATTTATTTATTTTTTTATTTTTATTTTATTTTATTTTACATTTGTTGACCGGGCTAGTCTGGCTGGATACATGTCCATTTTCAGCAGAGGCCCGGGGAGAAAAGCTCCACTATATACTAGTAACTTACAATAAACAAAAAAATATGAAAAACATATAAGCAAAAAAAAGGAACATTTTCATGTAGTATAGTAACAATGCAGAGGCAGTTTAACAAGAATTAACAGTAGTGAGGAATCATAATCCCATAACAATTGCAATAGTAGGACTGCTAAAAAATGAGGAAGAGAGAAAAATAGTAACAGATAAAGAGTCTATAAGTATTTACACTAATAACAAATTAGGATAAAACATGTAGTGCCGGGGCACTAGTTTTAGAATAGAGATTTGCACGGAAGTGATCAGCCTATAGGCTAAATAAAAGGAGAGATGAACAGGTTGCAGTGATATATCAAGTATAGGCGAATAGATAGTATAGGAAAATTAATAAGCAGGTGGGTTGCTAGGTGCACTACACTAGAGTGATAGAAGTAGTGATAGTGACAAGGACTGTAGAGAGGGATTGTTTGCTGAGCTCAGTCAGGATTAGAGCAGGGACATAGCCAGTGGGATTGAAAATAGTTTCTTAGTTTTTTTTGAAAAGGTGAGATGAGCCTAAAGAGGTCAGTTCTATGGGAAGTTTATTCCAGTATGAGCCAACAGCATTAGCAAATAAGGAGTCACCTGCTTTATTATGAGATTTGAGAGTAGCTACTAGAAGTTTGCTGGCTGAGTGAAGGGAAGTAAGATTTTTGTATGGGGCAATGAGGTTATTAAGTATGGGTGTATTAGTGGGGTAATGGAGAATTTTATAAATGATGACTAATTGATGTAGGAGAATTAGATTTTGAAGTTCAAGCCAGTTAAGGTTTTTGAGATTAAGACAATGGTGAGTACGGAATGGGGAACCTGTAGCAAACCTGGCAATACTATGGTAGGCTGTGGCAAGTTTCTGAAGGTTAGCTTTTGAAATGTTGATAAATGAGGGAGAGGCATACAATAGTGTAGAGATGAGATGAGTTTGGGCAAGAGACACTCTGGTGGTTGCAGTAAGAAAGGGCTTAAGTCTATAGAGGGCACCTATCTTTTTATTAACAGCCTTGATGGTTAGATCAATGTGACAGTCAAAGTTTAGTTGATTGTCTATCGTAACGCCTAGTAGTTTAGTGGAACAATCAGGTTTAATAATAGTGCCATTGCCAGACACAATGGAAAAGGAGATAGGGGCAGATTTAAGAGTTGGGGTGAAAAGTAATAATTTGTTTTTTTTGGGATTAAGGAGGAGACAGATTTGTTGGAACCATTTTTCTGCTGCTGAAAAGACATTTTGGGTGGAAGAGTGAAGTTCTTCTGGAGATAAAGCAGAACAGATGAGAGTTGAATCATCAGCATACTGAATACAAGTGGATGTCGGGAGTGAGGTAGACAGGTTATTTATAAATATGGAGAAGAGGAGGGGACCTAAGATGGATCCTTGAGGGACACTGATAGTGACTGGGAGCTGAGAGGATAAATGGCTGTCCCAGAGGACTGCTTGTTTTCTATCTTTCAAATAAGAGTCAAACCACTGTAATGCCAAAGAGTCCAGAGAGAGAGATTTCAAAGTTTCTAGGAGAAGTTGATGGTTGACCATATCAAAGGCTTTTGAGAGGTCCAGGAATAAGGCAGAGGAGAAAAGGTTATTATTGTGATTTTTGTTGATCATGTCTGTGAAGGAGAGAAGGGCAGTGGAAGTACTATGGTAGGGCCTAAAACCATGTTGGGAGTCTACGAGTAGGCTATTTTGCAAAAGATTATGTAAGAGTTGATGGTATATACAACGTTCCATAATTTTAGATAGTGGAGATAGTAGGGCTATAGGCCGGAAATTAGAAAGTTCATTAGTGTTACCTCCTTTATGCAGTGGAATGATATGGGAGACTTTCCAGCAGGATGGAATAGTAGATTCGGTTATTGTTCTGTTAATTAAGATGGAGACTGGGTAAGCTAGTTCTGCTGCTGCTAGTTGCAGATATTCAGCTGGTAGTTTGTCGGCTGAAGGGGTGCATGGTTTAAGTTTAGAGAGTAACTTACGTATGTGGGTTGTGGAGACTGTACTAAATTTGAGAGTGGGGGTGTTATTTTGAGGAGAGGTCTTTTGAAGGGAAGGGAGGGGAGTCATGGTGTTTGCAAGAGAGGTGACAGTTTCAGAGAAGAAGTTGTTGAATGTATTGGCTATTATATTGGGTGGGGTCTGAGCTAAGATAGCTGGTGTAGGTGTTTTGGTATTCCCTGGATGGAACAGTTTATTGATTCCTGACAAGAATTTTTTTTGGTTGTGATTTTGGTTTTGTTGATATTGAAGGTAATAATTTTTTTTATCAAAATAGGTGAGTTTTTTTGTAGTATTTCTAAGGTGTTTGAAGTTTTGATGGTCAGTTGGGTGTTTAGTGGTTCTTCGTTTTGTCCATAGTTTATTCCTAGCTAGCATTGTTTGTTTGGTCTGTTTGGAAAGCCAAGGGGCAGCTTTGGATCCTATTCTAATTAAGCGAGAGGGGGCGTGATGTTGGAGAATTTGTAGGAAAGTGTTATTGAAATGGGCAACTGCTTCATCAAGTGGGAGGTGTTTTAGAGCTGACCAGTTACATTCTTTGAGTTCATTAAGGAAAGTAGGCAGGTTAAAGTTTCTTTTGTTACGTACAGTATGATAAGTAGCCTGTTTGAGATTGTTCTTTTTTTGTTTAGTGATGTAGGTGAGGAGATGGTCGCTGATATTGTCTGGGAGTATTCCGCTTTCATATGAGAGGGGATTGTTGTTGATCAATATCCAGTCCAGGATGGCTTGTTTATTGGTTGATTTGTGAATTCTAGTAGGGGAGTTTATGGTTTGTTGAAAGTTAAAGAGATTGAGGTGAAAGGTAGGTTTGGGAGAGATGCAGGAGTTCCAATCAATATTAAAGTCTCCTAAGATTATGGTTTCTTGAGGAAAGGTACAGGAGACCCAGCTAAGAATATTTTCAAGTGTGTTTAAGTTATTGCCTGGTGGGATATAGGAACATATTATATAAATGGCTTTGCTCTTATTTACTTGGAGTTTGCTACAGAGTATTTCAGCATTGGCTGGGGAGGGAGGCAGGGAGTCAATTAAGGCCACCTGTAGTTGGGATTTGTATAGTAAGGCCACTACCCCACCCTTTTTGTTAAGACAATCTTGCCTTAAAGTGCTATAGCCAGGAGGAGTAATTTCGTTGTCTTTGGTCCCTGGTTTGAGCCATGTTTCAGTGAGACAGAGGATATCAAATGCATAGAGGTCAATTAAAGCATGGAGTTGTGTGATTTTATTGTTGATGCTACAAATATTTAGGTGTGCTATAGAAAGGGAGTTAGAAGAGAATGGTGAACTGAAGTTGTTAGCAGTTTGGTTAGAAAGGGTGAGGCTGAGAGGATTATTGGGGCCAGGGTTGGGGTGGATGTCCCCGTGTAACAGTAAAAGTGTTTGTGAGATTGGAAATATTTTAGAGTTTTTGGAGGGCATTCGATAAAACTTTCTATTGGTTTGAAACCTGTTATGGTGTAACAGTCAACAGCATTCAGGATTAGTTATAACAGCATGCATAGGTATTCCCATTAACCCAAAACACCAGATTTAGCGCAGTTGCAGAGTAAGCAGAACACATGCATATATGGAACAGCAGTGGCCATTACAAGACCATGCAGGTTTCACTGATGGCAACAGGCCACCAATATGGGTGTATTTTAACATAGTGCATGCATAGAAACAAATGTGAATATTAATAAACCATTAGGACATGTGTCCCAACAAAAGGTAGGAGTGTACCCATACCAGTTGAGAAATGTCATTGGGTTATTTTGCACATATGGTAGGGGTGGAAGAGAGAGTTCAATTAACAACTAATATATCCTTGTAGTTTTCACAACATTCTTAGTCACTGCAGTAATCTTTCCCTTACATGTATTATTACACTACCCAATGGCTTTATATTGTACACTGGTATGTTTATAGATTATTATATACGTGACCTGTGTCTTACATACAGGCGTGACAAGTTGCAGGTGATAATGCAACATATGGTGAGAATTGCTGTCATACACTTTGGGTGAGGTGCTAGAATGACAGGTTTGTTTTCATATATATTTTATGACTATGTACACGTTTGACTATCAGATATATGTCATTAATGGCTGCCTATATTTCTTGGAACATTACATTGATTTTTCACAGGGACGGGGTACCAGGCTGGTGATATGGGACATTTATCTGGACATGCTGGACAGATTGGAACAGTTGTGGGGTATGAATATGCATACAGCTTTCAATTTGAACATTCTAGCAAATTCTGTACAGTTGTTTGGTGTAATTATGCATACAGCTTTCTATCTGAAGATTGTAACAAAATCTGTACAGTTGTTGAGTATGATTATGCATACAACTTAGTAGCACTCCCAGGATTCAAACCCCTGATGTGTGTGACAAAAAATTATAGCTAACATCACAGTACACTGTGCTGTCAGGGAATTGATGTAATGCTTTTTACTGTTTTCTATCTAAGTCTCCCTCACTTGTACAATATGACTGACCTCTTGGCACGTCCAACATTACTATGCAGGACTTCATACAAATTTTATCTGCATACCACACTGTGGGTGACACTGCTTAAAATACAACAGTACTATTTATAGTATGCAACAGTTCGCCAACATATGAAAAAAGAGTAAACAGAAGCACTCCAGGGGTTATGCCTTTATTCACAGACTATTACACATTTATTTCTACTGGTACAACACTTTATAAGGCTCTTATATTTATTTTTTATGACAGTACATGTAAACTAATTTCTAACCTGCCTCACGATGCAGCCTTTGCAACCTAGCATCATGGGCTTGCTGGTTCGCAGCCCACTCATCTGCAGCTGTCAGAGAAATACAGTGATATTTAGACATACCTATCCATAGTATACACAAGCTAGGCAATTCTTAACTACTTAGTAGAATGAGTACATACTCAGTACTGGGGCACTAACCATCTGCCGAGACTCCTGGATCCACTTTTCCAGTACATCCCCCCTCCTCCTCTTCAGGTCAGCATGGTGGTGCCTGACCTGCTCACCAGTCTGAGGGATACCTGTGGTACCGTTGAGGTCACGGGCAAGACTGTCCTAGGCCTTCGTTTTATACTGCGAGCCCTGGTACTGGCCCTGCAGTAGTCTCTCCTCATGGTGTTTTACCAGGATCCATACCATGATTTTTGACTCCTGGATGCCCCAGCGCTGTGCTCTAAAATGAGTGCCTTCACCCACACCAGCCATTCTGCCTGCAGTAGGAAGCTACAACCAGTTATGGAATGTATTCCCACCTGTGTGGTTTAAATACGGCCAATTACACGCACTTTTCCATGATTGGGCGGGTTTGAAAAGGCTAAGCTATGGGTACACCTGCTTACCTAAGGTTGGCAGTGCTTAAAGAGGTATACCACTAGGCAGATTGGATTGGCACCCCTACACATTGCTTACTCTTACTAAGTTAAGCTGTGCTGCGAATAGCATTGCTTAATAGTTAATCAACACTATGTTTGCCTTTTGGCAGTGATTTATTATTCACCAACCAACACCAGAGGGAGGTGAAAATGCCAATGAATATCCAAAAAATGCTCTGAAGCTCGTAAAACACAGGTTTATTGAGGAGTTAACGCAAGTAGAACACTGTGATACCCGTTTTCGTTACCAAAGTAACTTCATCAGACAAATTATCCAGTTGAATCATCTCTTTAAATATAGGTATCCTAAACAAACAAATAAATTGATTAAGACTTAAAGAAAACTTTAAGACTTTCACAATACTCCACTTATTTTACAGGATGGCAGTGTGAGTCCTCTGCGTTTCGACGGAGCAGCAGGGCGAGACAATACACCATCTTCTTCGTTTCAGGAATGGTACCAGGACATTCCCACTTTTCAGCAACCAGGACAGGTGCATACCAGGACTGACAACAGCTTATGCTTTCGGGAGTCGATGGCTGCATTGGAGACTTCATTGTACAGGTACCGCAGTTTGAAACTGGACAATATGTACCTCAATGAATGTCTGAATAAAAACATTGTGCCTAAGGGATTACGGGTCTGTAAATACCCCAGCAATGTTATCGCAGGCAGTGACTTTCACTCTGATTTAATCTCTGCTTTTGATAAGTGTGGTTTAGACATTATACGTGCTATAGTTAAGAGAAATGAATTTGAGATTGTGATTTTAGATCAGGATATTATCAAGCACAATAATGTTGTTATTTCAGACCTGTTATTTCAAGTTGAATTGGAAAACAAAAAGTATTACCAAATTAGGAAGGATGTTGATAATAAGTGTGCTGTAATATTACAGAGAAAATATAAGAAGTTACAAAGGGATATCAGGGAATATGAGGAAGGGTGTCCTTATCCTACACCTTACTCCAGTACTGACAGAAGATATACTAAAATACAGCCAGTGCAACACACAGGGGATATTTCTTACAATAATGAACAAGAGGCAGGCCAGATGCAGGGATTGGAACCGCTCCCTAGGAGATCAGAGAAAATTAGAAATCAACGTAAAACACACAACGAACAGTCTTTCCCCCCCCAGGGCCACCAATACAGAGAGAAGTTGAGGAACAACGGGTATCCACATCCCGGGCAGGTTCAGTTTTGGGAATAAATTATACTGAACTCAGTTTCCATGATAATAACCATGTAGATCCTATTTGTCAACAAGGGGGATATACCATTTACAACTATAGTTCTTTAAATATCAATGATACTTATTTTACACTCTTTACCAAAGGCTTTAAATATGTACCTAGCAGGAGTAGCTGCATGACTCAGGTTATCATCGATATTAAACATTTTATCAGGAAACTGAATCTAGAGCATCTTTTGGGGCAAGGGGAATTTAATCTGAGTGCTGAACCACACAGAAGTAGTTTATACAACCCCCCTTTGCATCCACAACTAAAAAATCTTGAGCATAGGATAGAACAACAAGTCAGGAGTCATTGTGAACGGGGCAGGTATATTTCTAATCTCACTGCCTCTGAGCACCATTTGTTACATGCTTTACAACAAAATACTAAAATCAGAGTTATGGAACCTGACAAAGGGGGAGGAACAGTGATTATGGACCAGCTTATTTATGAAGGCAAGATGAACACCATCTTAAAGAATGAGGCTAGGTACTGTCCGGTTTCCCTTAATGAAATCAACATAGCACATCAGAGGATTGATCTGGCCATCAAAGATTTACTGGACCAGGAAGCCATCGATTATGGTACTTATGTTTTTTTGGATAACCCTCAACCCAGGGTGCCCTCTATATTCGGTGTACCCAAAGTACACAAGAATACACAGGATCCACCCATGAGGCCAATAGTAGCAGCACAAGGTTCTAAAATTTCCCCGCTTTCCAAATATTTGGATTATAAGCTTAAAAAACTATGGCCTAAAGCTACCCACATGCTGAAAGATTCATGGGAATTTCTAAGGCAGATTACTCCTGAACTTTGGAGTCCTACCCTCAAGTTTTTGACTATTGACATTGTGGATCTTTTTTCTGTCATACCACATGTAACAGGATTATCATGGTTAGAAGAAGCGCTTGCATCCAATTTAGCATCTAACAACAATGACAATTTTGTCATTTTGCAGCTCATGGAACTGGTTTAGTATAACAATTTCATTTACTTCTCAGGGGAATTTTACAAACAGATTTCCGGAGTGGCCATGGGAGCAAATTGCGCCCCGACTTATGCGGACATAATACTGTCAATTTGGGAAAACAAGTTTGTGTTCAACAGCCCTTTCAGCAAACACTGGGTTGCATACTACAGGTTCCTAGATGATATTTGTATTTTTTGGACAGGTACTGACAGCCTTATTATAGACTTCATGGAATATCTGACCAGTACTACTAATTTCCTTACATTCACATACAAAGTGACCATGGATAGGGTGGAATATCTGGATGTCATGCTCAGTATTAACAGTGACCTCCAATTTGAATCCTCAGTATATAGAAAGCCGACGTTCTCTAATAGCTATATACATTATGATAGTTTACATCCAGCACATCAAAAGAGGGGGATCGTCAAAGGTCAGTTTGTCAGAATCTCCAGAATGACATCTAATGAACAGGAGTTCTTGAAGGAGTGTGAGAACCTTAGTATTTTATTTCAGGACAGAGGGTATCCTAGGGACCTGGTATGCAATATTTGTGAACAGGTCAAAAAAGAAAGAATGGGTAGATTTAGACCTATTCTGGGATTACAACATGGGGATGATACTCAGACTCCACAGGCATCTCAGTCAGAGTATATTAAGGCCTTTGTTACACAATATAGTTCTAATTCTAGTAAAATAAGATATATAATCAGTAGAGAGTGGGAAACTTTTACTGAGATTACTGATTTGGGCAATTTGCAAGGCAAGGAAATGAAGGCAGTCTTCCGTAAGGGGGACAGTATTAAAAACATCCTAGAAAAGGGGCCCTTATGGCAATATTCTTCTAGACCACGAAAGGGCACCTATAAATGCAGGTCTTGCGCCCAATGCTCTTATATTGCACACTCTGAGGAAGTGTTTTTGGCGGCTAAAAACAAAACTATTAGAGCCAAAGCATTTTACAATTGTAATAGCCAAAGGGTTGTGTATTTGGCTAAGTGTACTCTATGCCCGGCATATTATGTGGGCAAGACCAAGCGTTCCTTGAAACGTAGAATATATGAGCACAACTATGATATACAAAAAGGGAACATCACCAATGCCTTGTATAAACATACACACACATGTCCCAAAGCTAAATTCCTATTTTTTGTCTTGGACAGTGTTCAGCTGGACTCCAGGGGCGGGCCGTGGCAGACCATTTTAGAACAGAGGGAAACATACTGGCAAATCAACTTGTAGGCTAATAAGGAACCTGGACTTAATGACTACATAGCCATTAAACCAATACTAAAATTGAAAGCCATTAGAATTTAGGCTGTTAGGTTGTATGGAGTATTTTAGTCTTTTTAACTTCTTTGACAAAACTGTATTTTATATTTATTATTCTTGAATATATTGTTTTATTTTTGCTTGCATATATAACACAAATAATTTTTAGTATATGTATGCTTTTTATTGTGCAACAGAATTTCATTGGGTTTTCTTTAAGTCTTAATCAATTTATTTGTTTGTTTATTGATACCTATATTTAAAGAGATGATTCAACTGGATAATTCGTCTGATGAAGTTACTTTGGTAACGAAAACGGGTATCACAGTGTTCTACTTGCGTTAACTCCTCAATAAACCTGTGTTTTACGAGCTTCGGAGCATTTTTTGGATATTCATTGGCATTTTCACCTCTCTCTGGTGTTGGTTGGTGTGTTTGGTTTAGTTTTCCAACACTTGCTTCTGTTTTTTGTGGCTGGTTTTCGTTATGGAAGCTTTGGGGGAGAGTGCATCAGCCGATATCCATGAACCCAGCTTACGATCTGAAGTTGGGGAAATTCGCAAGTTGACTGGGCAGCTCAGTCAACTTTTGGACCTTCTTTTGCCTTTAGGGCAAGGTATTCAACAGTTGCTTTCCAAACCTTGTCATGCATTAAATAATGAAACCGGACTGTCTGTTGGCAATTCTACAAGTCATCCGAGTTCCGCTATGCCTTTCTCCAACGGCAGAGGTCGCCCTATTGCAGCAACGGACTTTCACAATACTCCACTTATTTTACAGGATGGCAGTGTGAGTCCTCTGCATTTCGACGGAGCAGCAGGGCGAGACAATACACCATCTTCTTCGTTTCAGGAATGGTACCAGGACATTCCCACTTTTCAGCAACCAGGACAGGTGCATACCAGGACTGACAACAGCTTATGCTTTCGGGAGTCGATGGCTGCATTGGAGACTTCATTGTACAGGTACCGCAGTTTGAAACTGGACAATATGTACCTCAATGAATGTCTGAATAAAAACATTGTGCCTAATGGCTTACGGGTCTGTAAATACCCCAGCAATGTTATCGCTGGCAGTGACTTTCACTCTGATTTAATCTCTGCTTTTGATAAGTGTGGTTTAGACATTATACGTGCTATAGTTAAGAGAAATGAATCTGAGATTGTGATTTTAGATCAGGATATTATCAAGCACAATAATGTTGTTATTTCAGACCTGTTATTTCAAGTTGAATTGGAAAACAAAAAGTATTACCAAATTAGGAAGGATGTTGATAATAAGTGTGCTGTAATATTACAGAGAAAATATAAGAAGTTACAAAGGGATATCAGGGAATATGAGGAAGGGTGTCCTTATCCTACACCTTACTCCAGTACTGACAGAAGATATACTAAAATACAGCCAGTGCAACACACAGGGGATATTTCTTACAATAATGAACAAGAGGCAGGCCAGATGCAGGGATTGGAACCGCTCCCTAGGAGATCAGAGAGAGTTAGAAATCAACGTAAAACACACAACGAACAGTCTTTTTCCCCCCAGGGCCACCAATACAGAGAGAAGTTGAGGAACAACGGGTATCCACATCCCGGGCAGGTTCAGTTTTGGGAATAAATTATACTGAACTCAGTTTCCATAATAATAACCATGTAGATCCTATTTGTCAACAAGGGGGATATACCATTTACAACTATAGTTCTTTAAATATCAATGATACTTATTTTACACTCTTTACCAAAAGCTTTAAATATGTACCTAGCAGGAGTAGCTGCATGACTCAGGTTATCATCGATATTAAACTTTTTATCAGGAAACTGAATCTAGAGCATCTTTTGGGGCAAGGGGAATTTAATCTGAGTGCTGAACCACACAGAAGTAGTTTATACAACCCCCCTTTGCATCCATAACTAAAAAATCTTGAGCATAGGATAGAACAACAAGTCAGGAGTCATTGTGAACGGGGCAGGTATATTTCTAATCTCACTGCCTCTGAGCACCATTTGTTACATGCTTTACAACAAAATACTAACATCAGAGTTATGGAACCTGACAAAGGGGGAGGAACAGTGATTATGGACCAGCTTATTTATGAAGGCAAGATGAACACCATCTTAAAGAATGAGGCTAGGTACTGTCTGGTTTCCCTTAATGAAATCAACATAGCACATCAGAGGATTGATCTGGCCATCAAAGATTTACTGGACCAGGAAGCCATCGATTATGGTACTTATGTTTTTTTGGATAACCCTCAACCCAGGGTGCCCTCTATATTCGGTGTACCCAAAGTACACAAGAATACACAGGATCCACCCATGAGGCCAATAGTAGCAGCACAAGGTTCTAAAATTTCCCCGCTTTCCAAATATTTGGATTATAAGCTTAAAAAACTATGGCCTAAAGCTACCCACATGCTGAAAGATTCATGGGAATTTCTAAGGCAGATTACTCCTGAACTTTGGAGTCCTACCCTCAAGTTTTTGACTATTGACATTGTGGATCTTTTTTCTGTCATACCACATGTAACAGGATTATCATGGTTAGAAGAAGCGCTTGCATCCAATTTAGCATCTAACAACAATGACAATTTTGTCATTTTGCAGCTCATGGAACTGGTTTTGCATAACAATTTCATTTACTTCTCAGGGGAATTTTACAAACAGATTTCCGGAGTGGCCATGGGAGCAAATTGCGCCCCGACTTATGCGGACATAATACTGTCAATTTGGGAAAACAAGTTTGTGTTCAACAGCCCTTTCAGCAAACACTAGGTTGCATACTACAGGTTCCTAGATGATATTTGTATTTTTTGGACAGGTACTGACAGCCTTATTATAGACTTCATGGAATATCTGACCAGTACTACTAATTTCCTTACATTCACATACAAAGTGACCATGGATAGGGTGGAATATCTGGATGTCATGCTCAGTATTAACAGTGACCACCAATTTGAATCCTCAGTATATAGAAAGCCGACGTTCTCTAATAGCTATATACATTATGATAGTTTACATCCAGCACATCAAAAGAGGGGGATCGTCAAAGGTCAGTTTGTCAGAATCTCCAGAATGACATCTAATGAACAGGAGTTCTTGAAGGAGTGTGAGAACCTTAGTATTTTATTTCAGGACAGAGGGTATCCTAGGGACCTGGTATGCAATATTTGTGAACAGGTCAAAAAAGAAAGAATGGGTAGATTTAGACCTATTCTGGGATTACAACATGGGGATGATACTCAGACTCCACAGGCATCTCAGTCAGAGTATATTAAGGCCTTTGTTACACAATATAGTTCTAATTCTAGTAAAATAAGATATATAATCAGTAGAGAGTGGGAAACTTTTACTGAGATTACTGATTTGGGCAATTTGCAAGGCAAGGAAATGAAGGCAGTCTTCCGTAAGGGGAACAGTATTAAAAACATCCTAGAAAAGGGGCCCTTATGGCAATATTCTTCTAGACCACGAAAGGGCACCTATAAATGCGGGTCTTGCGCCCAGTGCTCTTATATTGCACACTCTGAGGAAGTGTTTTTGGCGGCTAAAAACAAAACTATTAGAGCCAAAGCATTTTACAATTGTAATAGCCAAAGGGTTGTGTATTTGGCTAAGTGTACTCTATGCCCGTCATATTATGTGGGCAAGACCGAGCGTTCCTTGAAACGTAGAATATATGAGCACAACTATGATATACAAAAAGGGAACATCACCAACGCCTTGTATAAACATACACACACATGCCCCAAAGCTAAATTCCTATTTTTTGTCTTGGACAGTGTTCAGCTGGACTCCAGGGGCGGGCCGTGGCAGACCATTTTAGAACAGAGGGAAACATACTGGCAAATCAACTTGGAGGCTAATAAGGAACCTGGACTTAATGACTACATATCCATTAAACCAATACTAAAATTGAAAGCCATTAGAATTTAGGCTGTTAGGTTGTATGGAGTATTTTAGTCTTTT
Source organism: Protopterus annectens (assembly GCF_019279795.1). Lineage (NCBI taxonomy): Eukaryota > Metazoa > Chordata > Ceratodontiformes > Protopteridae > Protopterus > Protopterus annectens. The sequence continues at coordinate 1,187,802,588 of NC_056732.1, read as the reverse complement.
TAACTTCTTTGACAAAACTGTATTTTATATTTATTATTCTTGAATATATTGTTTTATTTTTGCTTGCATATATAACACAAATAATTTTTAGTATATGTATGCTTTTTATTGTGCAACAGAATTTCATTGGGTTTTCTTTAAGTCTTAATCAATTTATTTGTTTGTTTATTGTTACCTATATTTAAAGAGATGATTCAACTGGATAATTTGTCTGATGAAGTTACTTTGGTAACGAAAACGGGTATCACAGTGTTCTACTTGTGTTAACTCCTCAATAAACCTGTGTTTTACGAGCTTCGGAGCATTTTTTGGATATTCATTGGCATTTTCACCTCCCTCTGGTGTTGGTTGGTGTGTTTGGTTTAGTTTTCCAACACTTGCCTCTGTTTTTTGTGAGTGATTTATTATTCATTACAGCTTCTATATGTGTCTGGTATTCATGATTCTACACTTCTAATACTTCTATACTTTATTACAATAACACCTCACATGTATGCTTACTGCAGTACTTCAGTTCACATATTTATGTTATGTAGCAGGTTATACCACTTCACACTGTAACTAGATTCAGTTCACATGTTTGGTTTGATTTTCCTGTGGTGAGGATTAGTTTGCTGATACCTCATTCATATGTATTGTTATGATGGCTTAGTGGTTAACTACTGTGACGATAGTGTACCGGGTCTTGAGTTCAAGCTGTGCAGAGGCAGCTTATTTTGTTGCATTGCAGAACATGGGCCATTGGGTACAGAGTGATTAAGGCACTTTAAAGCAGTTGTGAGCGGGTTTGTGTGACGGTAAGCGCTGCTAACCTCCGGTTACAGTTTCTTACACTCAGTTAGCTTCTACTTTGCTTAATCTGTGTAGGCAATACTTACCCCCATGGAAACGCACATAAACATGCTTACTAGTGCTTATATATGCTTACTTCTGCTTATTTGTGCTTAAACCTGCTTACTAGTACCTTATTCATTATGACACTGACACTTCACATGTGCATTTAATGCAGTACTCCAGTTCACATTTAAATGTTATTTAGTAGGTTATACAGCAAAAAATGTACAAATATGTTCATATACAGATTTAACATGGAAAATGATATGTGCTGCAGGGGGACTCGAACCGGGAACGCCAGTTTATTCGGTGGATGCTCTAACCACTACACTATTGCTATGCTGTTTCATTTGCATATATATTCCTTGTTATTCTCTTCAGCCTTTTCAGCTGCTTTAACCATAGCTAAGCGATAGGCACACCTGTACACCTACGGTTAGCTGTACTCGGGGTTTAAAAAAAATAAAGGGGTTTCCTCTTTTTATTTTTATGAGCTGTTGCTGTACACATGAGGGACTGTTGCTAGGGATATGTGGACACCTATGAGTAGTCTTGTTCATTTATTTACAGTTGCTGCTGTTCTACTTTGCAGGGGAGTGTTCCTTCTGAGAGCTCTTCTCTCAGACACGTCCCCTGCACTCGTCCATGCTCCATGTAGGATTAGGAGGTCAGGCAGTGCGTCTTCATTACTATGCATGGTGTGTTGCCATCCTCCTGCTAAACTGCCGCTTCCATGCAGGACTACATTAGTCCTGCACAGAAGATTAGTAAATCTGGGGCTATATTTATGCATTTTCCACATTTCTTGCCTTTTCATCTGATCCTTTACCTTATATTCTTTCTTATGTTTTTTTGGCATATTTAGTTGCTGCCTGATTTTTCTCTACTTTGGGTTTGATTTCCATTCCTGTTTGACACTATGCTTCTGCTAGACTAAGAAAGGAAGTCATCTTAGATGTATTCTCCTCATGTATCAAAACTTCCACTATGCTTGGGTTTTGTGAGGTCAGCATATATGTATGCAGTCCCAAGATTGCAGATCTATACAGGTAATCAATTTCAAGGAGGCCCATACCTCCTTCAGAACAGAGAAAATATACCCTTGGATACAGCAAGCTCTGCACAAAGTGCAGGAATAGTGCAAGAGCTGTTGCATGCAATATGGCCACCGAGTGATCTAGGAACAAGCTCCCGGGATGTGCATGAGCACTCCTACACTATTCCTGCAAGGACATCACTGCTATATGCTAATTACCTCATTTGCTGGTGAAAAATATGAAAATGAGATGAATTAGTGAGCCAGAAAACAGGCAGGTGTCTGTGCAGGAATGGTGTAACCTGCAGAAAAGTATTCAGTTACTAACCGAATACATTTCTGCAAATTACAAAACAGAGGCATGACAGCTATAAAGAAAGCATGTATCCAATGTAGTAGACATGCAATAGCCAAATATATGGCCATTAGCATGAGAAATAATTGCAAAATTATAAAAAAATAACTTTTATTTTATTTGCCCGATATCGGCCGTTTAAGAGTAGGGCAGTAGTGCGCAAATGGGATCAGCCTGAAAATAAGAAAAAAGTTGGAAATAAGCTTTTAAACCCAAATCAGCATTTTGCCATAATAGTCAATGGCATGCATAAGACAACAATACCAGGGAATACTGATTGCTAAGGGGGAAGGCTAAGTGTGAGTGTGGCAACTATGAATTAGCATTCTGTTTTATGCAAATGAGGGGATTGTTACTGAATCACAGATGTCCTCTCAGTGTTAGCTTGCACCCAACCATGTAGGTGCAGCAACACCATTGTATAAGTCTAAGAGGTGGATGACTTCATAAGGGGGAGTGTCATGCATGCTGTAAGCTTACTGGAGCTCTGTGGCCTGTGTTTGCCCTTAGCTAAGCACAGCTAAGGAAGTGGGTGTGTCTGAGGCTGCCTAGCACACTGTCTAAATGGGAGTGCATACCATGTACCAGATTTTAAACAAAACAAAAAAAAACAAACAAAAAAAATAGGAAATAGCTCTGTTCACATCTGAGCACTGGGTATGTGCGCTGCGCTTCAGGGTTTAAACGGCAAGGCAATGGGAAGGGAAAACAGCAGTAGGAAGGCAGTCAAGGATAACTAGCATAGCTGGCAGGTAAAATATATCAGAATCAGCCAAATACACATGGAACAGCCTAGCACTATTATAAACTATGCAAACACCTCCCAGTCTGTTTTTTCCCACAAATTCTACACCACTGGTGTACACAGATGGGGGAAATTTTACCTGACAAAACTAACAAAATGTTAGGGGCTGCTGTCGCTCTCATACATCAGTATGTGTAAGAGGCTGAAGGTGGTGAGGATGTGAATGCTGATGACCAACCCATAGTGAGGAGAACGAGAAGAGTGTACAGACCCAGGGTAACCTACCAGGGGATGCATGAGCTGGAGATAGTAGAGCGCTATAGGGTAGACAGGGACATTATACAGCAAATTGTTGAGCTGTGCTGGCCATGCCTCACACACAGAACCAACAAAGTGGAACCCATCCCGGTCGAAACGAAGGTATGTGTAGGCTTACGAATACCAGCCACATGTACTTTCCAAAGGGCAGTTGGGGATATCATGGGGATCTCACAGGCATCAGCATCCAGGGTACTCCACCAGTTCCTGGATGCCATGTCAGCACATGCCGGTGAGCACATATATTTCCTGAACACCCGCGAGGCATTGACCAGCAATATGCATCTCTTCCATCAAATAGCAGAATACCCTGAGGTAGTGGGTGCTATAGACTGTATGCACATACACATCAAAGCACCACCAGGTGAGTGGGGTAGGGTCTACATAAACCGCAAGGGCTTCTAATCCATCAACTGCCAGGTTGTGTGCGATGCCCTGGGTATTATCTTGAATGTGTGTGCTGGCAGCCCTGGAAACAAACACGACTCCCACATCTGGCATATGACACAGCTGTACCAGGCATTTGCCAGTGGGGACATCCCATATGGCCACTTAGTGGGAAATCCTAGCTATGCACTGGAGCCATGGCTGATGACAGCCCTTAGAAATGCACACACACCTGAACAAGAACTCCATAATGAGGCACATGCACAAACCAGAATCATAACAGAGCATGTGTTTGGGATCGCAAAGTCACGGTTCCACTGCCTGGAAATATCCGGTGAAGCCTTGCAGTACTCTCCAGCTCCATGTACACAAATTTTCATAGTATGTGCCATGCTACACAATATGATCCTGCAGAAACAGCTGCAGCAGGAACAGCATGGGCAAGGCCACACAGCTCCCACCATTGCCAAGGCCATCACAGGCACACAGGGACTCGGAGGAGGAACTACCTGAGCCTCCCCTTATAGGCAGAAGGAGGTGTGCCCAATATGCCCAGGCCTTGGCAAAGAAACAATGCATGGCACATACACTGACATGGTAGGGACCCAGGGAATAACACCTCTCTCTGACTTGCACATAGAGTAAAAGGGATGCCAAACATGACACTACCTGTGCTTTACCATGTATAGTATACTATGTGCATCTGACAAAGTCAGCCCTCCAGCACCATCCTCAGTACTGGCACAGCCACAAGGTAAGCCAGTCTTCCTTTCAATTGCTGAATGGAGTAGTATCTTCTGATAGTTGTATCTATGGTATGGACATGAGCATGCAAGGGAATCAGGTGACTGAATGGGATGGCAGCAGATAGTGTACACCTATATGGGCAGTATGAAATCCATAACAAATACTGCTGTCAACATACTAAGCAGTACTAGACAAGGTGACAAATCCCACTGCAGTACATGTGGTGGCACAAATGTGTTTCCATAGGACACAGACATGTATGTCAGTGAGGCTCACATACCCACCATCAGCCTCAGCCAGCAGGACAAGTGCAGATGACTATAAAGAAAGGCTGTGCTAAGGCCTCCAATTGATGGGAATGGTGTACAGCCCTCTTCCAGACCTACACAGACAGACTACAACAGGTATGTCAGTTGTCTGTCAGTTCTGAAGGGTAAGAAGTCTAAAACTGAAATGTAGGTCAATAAAACATAAGAGTGAATCTGTACAGCTGAGAGGTATTGCCACAGCAGGATATGGCCATTCTGCTAAGTCGATATATGTACAAGAAGGGGATCCTCAGCCACCATACTACCAAGTTGCTGGACCATTTACATGGACCAATCAGCAAGTGTCTGCAGCTACCTCTCCAGAATGGCAGGAGTGTGCAAGAATGTGTAGGCTGCAGACCACGATACTGGACTCAGCTTCATTCATTTTGTATTTCCCAGTAAATAACTGTGAGTAAATAATTATATCTGTTAGTAGTCGATGACATAATACATCAGTGTAAAACACTACATATGTCTGAATATCTCTGCTAACACCAACCATGTAACACAAGCAGCACAGACAGCAATAGTTACAGTATCCCCCTATTTGTCGCCCATTGTGACTCCATATTGTCAACCTATCAACAGATATCCTGCAGAAACAGGTTGCTATCTGTAGGCTGAGAACACCAAACCCTGGACTGGAGTACAACCCTACCTGGAATGGATTCACACACTCAATACAGAAGGACATACTGGGCATGCTCTTACACTTAGATAAATGAAGCCTATGTCTGACAACACAGTGGATTATACATATCTGTCATTTGCAGATGTCTGTGTACTGTACACCATACTTCATTATACAAATCATTGCTGAATGTGTTAGATGTGTAGGAGTTATATTTGCTCTGTTCTTCACAATGTGTTTGTCTGGCACATGACTCGGATGATATGAAGATGGATGTCACTAATGAATGACTGACATTTGATTCCCAGATCTCATCATCATCAGTTGATGTATATGCTATAACATCTGTGTATGCTGATGACCTTCCAAGCCTCATGTGGATTTCAAGAGCGTGCACACCCCTGTTGACATGCCAGCCTCTTCTATGATATGCAATGGGGGCCACATTACTGCAGTCAAAAACATTACACACACCTGATATGTGACATATGACCTATGCAATCCAATCCTGAGTCAGATGACTGTCAGTCATGAGATGCTGACTGAGATGCATAAAATATTGGGGGTGCATAACTGTGCACACCCTTAAACCAATGGTTTGTTGAAGCACTTGCTAACTGAAATACAGCAGTCACTATTTCTGGAAGGGGCACAGTAGCATGGCACATCCTTGCCTTTGCATAAGTAGGTCCATCTTCCCTACAAAGGTACCACAACTCTGTGAAATTGCAAGGCCAGCTCATGTGCACAGCCCATGGGAGTCACACAGGGACTGCAGTATTGTGTTATCTGTGGGCCAGTTCATAACCTTGAATGTGTTAAGATGCAGTAATTCTTAATTAGCTTTCAATGTATGCTTCAGTTCACTGCTGTATTTGAAGCTGACACCCCTCCCCATCCACAGCCTTATTGCAGATGCCTGACAACTGTGGCCCACACATGAGTGTTAGTTTGCAGTGTTCCACATTCACTCCACCATGTCTACAGGCCGAGTGAACAGCAACTGTAAAATTGTACACTGGCACCAGCAACCTTCAAGTTGGGGATGGTGGCCCTGATGTGATATGAGCTGCTGCTTGTGCACCACATGTAACCTTAAGACTACTGTCTGTAGGTTTGAGCCTTGGTCTCATGACACCATTACACATTGCAACACATGCCTTTAAAAGACCTGGGGTCATACTTTTTCTACCTGTATGGAAGCCTGAATGATGCTTCTTGTGGGATAAATCTCCCATCTACTTACCCTAACCCATAGGGCACACTTATGCAAGACTCCATGCGACTGTTGTCACAGGTAATACACAGGCAGGACTTGCTAGACATTTGTGCAAGTGCCTCAGTGTTGCCGCATGTATCTGGGTAGCCTCCCTGACCAGTTTGCACTATGTATTGTCATCTGTATTGGATGCCCATCTGTGTCTTGTCAACATCACTGTTGTCCCATATTTAATACACCTCTAGATGACTGCACTGTTTGCCATGTAGGTTCATAGGTTCACGTAGGTTCATAGGTTAGTACTAGGGTAACTGCCCTTTCATGCCATTTTTAAGCCTAGCCAATTATCCCTTGTGAGACGCAAACCCTTTGTGTTTCCAAGGCAAACACCATAACCATTAGGCCACCCTCCCAACCCGGAATACACAATGGTGAGGTAATGTTATTTTACACTACTCCTGACTACTTCCTTTCAGATATGGGATCCATGTCATGCCTTGGAAGATGTCTGCAAGCCATGGCTGCCTGTGTTGCAGGCAGCTGGCCCATTGTCATGGACATACTTCTCAGACAGCAGACCATTACATGGTGTGACATAGAGGCTTGTACTTGATGGCAGGTGTGTACTGCAGAAGAGTGAATGCTGTCAGTACATCACAAGCTGCCTCCACAATATGTTAATTGGAGTGTGTGCACACGTGTGCTTCCAGTGTATTGTAAGGTTTGTAAACCCCATATTTTGTTGTCCTAACATAAGATTCTATTTTATACATTAATTGCACATGTTAGTTGCACATTACAGGTTGTAAAACGTGTGGAATGTGTTATTGTGCTCTGTCATTGTATATATCAGGAACAGTTGACACCATCATAGGGGTGTGTACACTGTTGTATTGACCGTATGAGGGTTATGTTTCATGCATGTCCCTACTGTAGGCCATTTGTCCCACCATTTGGCTTGTCTCTGTCCACACATCTTGCACTGACGGGTTGTGAGGTATACTGCAGGACTCCTACCCACCCTTCACCATGGTGACCACTGTGATGCTGTGCAGTTAACACCAAAAAAATTGAACATGTACATCATGCATTATAGGTAGGTATGATAAATGTGTACAGGGCATACAGCATGGCCTTAACATGGCCGGTGTATTGTCAAACATGAACAAAATAACCCCATACTCACCAGCCACTGGCTGCTACCTCAGTTGTATACCTCAGGGACCTACATAGTTGTGGGAGAGAGGTAATTTTAGTAGCCACTCATGTGGTATTGCTACAGGGTGGAAGCAGCATTGTAGAACATTAACAGAACAAGCAACAATATTACAGAATATGCAGCCCAACACCATAGATGTGCACATCTGTGCATTACTAAACTGCAGTTACAGACTATCTTCTCTGATATATGAATGCAGATTCTCTACAGATAGAAATGTAGAATCAACACTATTCTAGTTATGTGCACTGTAGCCTTACCTGCACACTCCTCAGACATTGGTTAGATGCCACCCACCTCAACAATGCTGGGTACTGCTTCATGGTGGGTGTACAGGATGGGTGCACCAAGGCTGGCAAGGAATTGTTCCATACGTGTTAGTAGGGGCTGGATGGCTGCACCCCACCTGTGACATGCCACTCCCTTGCTACAGCAGCTGCTGGGTTCTGTGCAAGATGCAAAATGTCACTAGCATGATGACGGACCTGGTCATAATGCCAATTCTGTTGTCCAGCATCATTCACCTTGTGGACCAATTCTTCCCACAGGGCTGTTTGGTCACATAGGGCTTATGTGCCACTTCTGAACAGGACATCATAGTGCTGTATGAGATACTGAATGATTACATCATTCTCCAATGAAGTAAAGGCTGGTAACCTTCCTCGTGGCATGGTAGCTGGAAGACATAAACAGGAGAAAAGGTTACACGACCTCATACAGTTGTCTACTTGCACATCAACACAGAATATTACTTGACAATATTCATAACTACAACCTAACCCTATAATTACCTGTCATTACACTCCTGGCCCTGACCTATCTTAGTCAACCCAATGTTGCACAGTTAACTGCATAATCCTCTATTCTCCATTAATTTTTATGTATAGGGATGACAGTGGCCATCATCCATGTGGATGGTGTATGGATGGTGGCATGTCTGTGTTTGACTGTAGTGTGTGATGGAGCTGTGAGCACATGCCTTACTTCAGGTAAGAGGCAGACAGTGATTTTTTTGGCCTAGGGAGACTGTTGTTGCCTTCAGTAGACACTATGTACATGTTCATCATTGATGAGGGGGTAGTGTATTTGATGTGCATATCCCCGTATAGAATTTGTGTGGACAGGGTGGCACTGTTCCCACCTAACCTGTGTGATGCATTTTGCCTATATCCATGGCATGTGTGTATGAGGTGTGCTTTACTCCCTGTACAGGTTGAATTGTGTTGTTGCCTCTGAGACTGACTACATATTTGGAGACACTCTGTTGCAATTGTCCTTGGTGGTGTGGATATGTCTGATTTATAGTCATAATCAGCCTTACACAATGTCAGCTGTGAACATACATGCTTGCTGAGATAGAGGTTGACTTGCCTCCAAGTTGCTGGCTGTGCCTATGTGTCCCTGTACAGCCAATATAGCATCCTATTATGTGCTTTGTGTATCGCTGTTGTCCACCAAGAGGGATTACTCTCTCCTTGGTGGAGGCTACTTTTACAGGTTAGGTGCTGCTGATTGGATATAACTACAGTGGATATGAAGTGTACACACCCCTGTTACAATGCCTGGTATTTGTGCAATTGGAACATGACACCACAAAAACTCATTTCAAATAAATTCACACATGTAATGTGACCTCTATCCTTTACAATTTGATGTAAAACATGAAAATCGGGTCTGTGAAAACATATGTGGAATAGCAATCAATACAATAAGACAGTTGAATGAGTGCACACACCCTTAAAGTGATATGTTGTGTGAATACCTGCTGAGATAACTATAGCATCCATTTGTCTTGGTTTGCACACTCAATAGAATTGTACAGGTTATGGGTCACATTTGGGGTGTGGAACATTTTTGAAAGATTATCTGTGGTCTAATTGTCATACAGCACACAAACCTGGCATTCTAACAGGGGTGTGTACAGTTTTGATATCCGCTGTATATAGGTGTTGCTATAGCTGTTAGTGTTAGGCATGGGCAATGGGTCATAACCCAGATGAACACTTCACTGATAACTACATGATAATCATGCCGACTGTAGTACCCATATCAGTGCCAGGGCAATGCAACAAGCAGTAGCTGTACACCTTTATTTCTGTTGTATACACTGACACTGATATTACACACATGTGCAACATGCACACCCTATTTTTCCGACTGCTTGTAACCCATGGTATCAGTTTTGTGCCTTCCAGCTGGACATACACATACATACATGTGCCCAGGGGATACCTGGTATACATTTGTGTTCTGTGTTAGTATGGCACACTGTATTCACAGTCTTGCTAATCAATCATACTTCTCAGCCGGTTATACCCACAGGACATCAGGACAAAGACCCACATCAGTGGTTGACAAAAGTAACATCAATATTGATACCATATTACTTTAGCTGCAACATACATATTTAAGTCGATTGCACATTAGCCTTTGACACCACTGTGATAACCTGGAAGATGTCCAACAGTCATGACTACATTATTATGTTATGTTGTCATTGCTGGATGACTTGCCACTGGTTTGGCTGACATAGGTCAAGTATATGTGTGTGTGTCTACAAATATCAGTCACAAATGTGCTTATTGTCCAGCAGAACACTGTATAGTTATTAATTCAAGATATCACATGCAGTTTGGCACACATGTCTGTAACAGTACTGTACTATCCACATACCCTATATATGTCTCTTAGCTTTCCAAGACAAACATATATCATACTCATATTCACAGGTAACATACGGATATGGCCAGCATCCCATTAATTGGCCTAGTAGTGGCACAGTCACAACTGTTTGACAGATACTCTTGTGGTTGGTAAATGTGAGATGTCCTTTCCTAGGGTGAGTCAGGCTCCTGAGCTGTGATACCACCTCTCAAACTCTTAGAGCATCACATGTGAACAAAGTCTAACATGATGTGGGGGGGGGGTAAATAGGGACATATCGTACATATTCCTGCTACAGAGTTATGAAGTTTGTAGCATAATACATTTTGCATTACTATGACTGTTCTGAAGGATGTGTAGTCTTACACTCAAGTTTTTGTCATTACTTCATGACTTCAGTCCTCAGCTGTTTGTCAGATAGGTAGAGATGTCAAGATGAACAGACATAACAGTTTGATTTCAAAATCTGGACATTCTGTGAAGATTTGTACAGTTGACAGGTATAGCTGTGAAGTCTCCCATGGCAGACAGAGACAGATGCTATGGCCATAGCAGTTGTACAGCAGGACATCAGTACAGCAAATTTTGCTGGCAGATATACATTTTTCAAGCTCAGCTATCCCATTATTACAGACAAAGTAATACATTAAATTACATGCTTAAATGTTTCACATACCTTTTTTTTGGGAGGTGGTTGTATATTCAAACCTAAGTGTTTTGGTTTGGTTGTTGTTTCGCTCTGTGTCATTTTCTCTCTCTCTCTCTCTCTCTATATATATCTATCTCTCTGTAGTACAGTGATTGAGTGGGTTTGATTAAGTGACAGCATGGCTTTTGTCGGTGATGGTCATGACCAGGCAACAGCCTATGCACCAATCGGTGTTCCCCACTTGCATGCAGAGCAGCTATGTAGTTCTTCCAATAGCCAATGTCATGGCAATCCACTCCTATAAATGTGTACTTCCTGTGGTTGTTGTCCCTTTACCTTGCCTATAAGGAACACATCCTTTCTGTGTAGGCAGCAGTGTTACAGGCAGCAGGTGAGAATATCTCTTACAACATGACATGTGGACATAGGCCAACTACAGGTTTACATAGAGTTCCAGACATAGGGACAGAGGATGAGTATCACTGTTATATGCTTTGAATACTGCTAGTTTAACAGGGTGTGTGTGTGTATGTGTGTGTGTGTTTGTGTGTGTGTGTGTGTGTGTGTGTGTGTGTGTGTGTGTGTGTGTGTGTGTGTGTGTGTGTGTGTGTGTTTGTGTGTGTGTGTATGCTAGTTCTGCATAGTTTGCAGTCTGACAATGTTATATGTCTGCATAGCTCTCAACTGTAGGGCTATCCACATAATGGCCAGGGTTTGGGCCACTATGTTTAATGTGTTCCCAAAACAGGTGTTGTCCTTGACAAATCATTGCCATACTCGGTTGACTGCTATCAGTAACTGGAAACATGCATTAGTGTTTGTGACTTCATATCCCTCAGAAAGAATATGTTGCAAACAATCCTGTAACACCAGCAACTTTCACAGAGTATGAGTGCAATATATCAAATATGGCACTGTGTTTGACCCTATGTCCTCCACTTATATACCAGGCTTTGTCCAGATGTCATGAAGTAAGAGGTGGATAGGTATGGGCTATCATTATTTAGTGCTGACATTCATGCTCTCATCCCAGTGATGTTCTGGATTCCCTGTTGTGGGGTAGGAGCCATAAATAAGGGCCATAGGCTAGACAACATGTGTGACCATGTACAGTCAAGAGGTCAGTGTATAGTAAACACTGTTATATTCCCATGTAACACATTTTAGGGGGATACATGTTTGACTCTTAGGCTGTTAGTACATGTGAGAGATATTACTAATAAAAACATAAAAGGTATGTAGTTGTACTTTTTGATACTATGGTGATGGGGACAGTGGTGGGTTAGAGGTTACTGTTTGGCACACAGTCTGTTTGTCAATTTGATAGACCAGTTTGAAGTAAAGCATTGTTATGTAAAGGATGATTTACACTGTAACATTTCATACTTTCCCCACTAGGGGGTTAACTGATGAGTGTAATTGGAGGCTGTTGAATTAATCATGTAATTGAGTGTTGATTGATTTTTGTATTCAAGGCAAGTGTGTTTTGTACTGCTGTACTACTTGAAGGCTTTTGCCATTACATCAGTGTCTGATACTTTGTGTAGCTTATTTTGGTTACCACCTGTCCCTCTGTGCAAGGCATGGTCATTGTTTGGCCAGTTGCAGCCTACTCATAACCCTCAAGTGTACACATTTTTCCATAATGTCCAGATGTTGGCATCATAACTTTTGTGTGTTCCTCCTTAATTAGGTTCCTTTCTGGCAAAAAGCTGAGGACTGGACTCGTTCAGTGATGACAAACATTTGACTGTAAGATTCAACATCCTTCAGAAAAGTATGGCTACTGCAAAAACCTCTAGTATTCTATCAGCTTTCTGAGATTGTAACAGAATATTTATAATTAGTCCCTATTTGTCCACCATCATGTTATGCTTTGTCCATATTTTTACCTATAACAGGTTGAGAGGTATGGTGCTTCTGTCGACAATTCTGACAACTGGAAAATTTCCTGAGATGGTAGGATGAAGAATGTATCATATGTTTCCTTTAATATTTGCATAATTCAGTTATGTTGTATTTTACACACCTACATGCTGTAAGACATGGCATAAACAACTGAATTAGTACAGAAATAAACCTTTTTTGGGAAAACGGTGGTATGTGTGTTTTTTAATGTAAACATTCTCATTTGTGCCATTTGATAAGGTGGCAATTGTAGGATTACTGGCTGCTTGGGTTTCACTGAGCTCTCTTTAGTCATTTCAATTACTTGTCTAAGAGATTGCTGTATGTCTGACCACTGTGTAAGGCCTATCATGATTATGTAATGGTAGAGTGTGTACTTGTTATTTGCACTGTGTATGTGTGGGGTCAGCAGATGAATGTCCCATACCACCCCAGCATTCTATCTACAGTATGATCTGCCACAGAATATGTAGGGGTATTGTGTGACTCTCATGGGGGATATATCTATCCACACAGCCATTGTACTGTGGTGTTTGCTAGGCTTGCCAGTATTTATCTGCAAGTGTGTTGTTTATATATATATATATATATATATATATATATATATATATATATATATAGAGCAAACATTCACAGATATATGTTTACACACATATAACTATATGTATATGTATATATATACATATATATATACATACATATATATATATAATATATACCTATATATATATATATATATATATATATATATATACATATATATATTTTTTTTTATTTATATATGTCTGTGTGTGTATATATATATCTTATTTGAATGTTTACTCCTTCCGCAATATACATTCCCTATAGTACAGTGATTATCCTGCAAGATATGTTCACAAAATCATCCTGAGTTCTTAGGGCTTAATAGTTATGTGCTGTGACTCTGATGTATATGTTGCTGGGTTCAAAACCAACACAGGCTGTTTATTTTGTTGTGGGCAGAACAAGGGTTCATGGAGAGAGAGTAATTAAGGCACTTTAAAGTGGCTTTAAGTGGGTTTGTGTGAAGCTAAGCAGAGCAAACACATGGTTAAACGTACAAGCGTTTAAACTGTGTGGGCTTGTCTTAGCGACGCTTACCAATGCATAAATCTGGTTAGGTATGACAACTGCTGTTTACCTATTCTGTGTTTGAGCATATGTCAACTGGTTTGCCCACCGCTTTGCAATGGTAATACATGGTTAAACGTATAGGCACTCTATTAAATGTTATGTTTGACTAAGCAAGAACAGATTTTGCAGCTCAGGTGGTGTAGTGGCATGGTCTCTGACTGCAGTGTGCAGGGTCCTGGGTTCAAGACCTGGGGCTGTTAGCATTTTCATTAGTGTTAAATGACCGGACTGCATGATAAGTTAGGCAAAGCAAGAACAATTTGTAGAACTCAGATGGTGCAGTGGTATGGTTGCTGACTGTACTATAAAGGGTCCTGGACTTGGCAGCACTGATTAGTTTTATTGCTAGTCACAACAACGGCTGATAGTGAGAGGATGATTAAGGCACTTTAAAGTGCCTTTAAGTGGGTTTGCGTGACGCTAAGCATTGCTAAAATATGGTTACTCCATTTTAGCTTCGTTTAGCGGTGCTTACTCCCGCTAACCCCCGCACTAATTTCTTTGAAAGAAAAGAAAATGTGGTGATAGGAAAGTGGTAAAAAAAGGGGCACACAGAGTTAAAACAAGATGAAAGATGGATAGGGATGTGCAGGACGGGAGTAGGGTAGGTCTATAGCTGTCCATTTCTCATACAGCAACAACTGTGCATATTTATTGAATTTAGAGGTGAATTTGGATACTCATACCCCTGAGAGAGGAGTGAAGACAACAGTGATGTGTTGTCTAGACAGCTGGACAAGATTACTTCTGTCCAGTGGGCATGTTTGTGAAATGGACAGCTATGTATGGGGAGCAATTTTTTTGTAGGAACAGATTGCCCTTTTTTTTTTTAAGGTGAGAGTAGGTTGTTGGGGAAGGATAGTAAATATATGTGGGGAGGGAGGTTGGGTAGCAAAACAGACAAGACAGACAAGACAACAGACAGTGGTGGTATATGACATGTGGAGGGTGAACACTTTGACGGGGAGGGTAGTTGAGAATGGGAGGCACATGAGCCCACAAATGGATACAGTGAGACTGAGGTCCCCACCCATGGCCAGTCACCACTGCACCTTCATGGCCCTAAAGGTGGCTGTGCTGGGGGCTGAGCAGAAGGGGCAGGCTGACCTTCAAGATGCACCACATGGCCTTCAAGCTGGCGTAGCTGAGCTGCAAACTCCTTTTGCATCTCCCTACACACCAGACCCCAGACCTGACATCAGGTGATGGGTTTCTGTCCACTTCTGCTCTGAGGGGGGGGTGAGCCCCATCCCATGAAGTGGTTCCACCCATGGGTGGTGCAGGACTAGCGGATGAGGAAGATCCTGGGTGGGTCCCAGATGTGCTAGAGCCCGGTGCCATGGCCAGATGAGGCGAGACTGGTGGATCTGCTGGGATCATCCTTCCCAGATGAGCTAGAGTGTTGACAGTTTATAAAATATGTTGGTTAGTTAAGAACAATACAATGCCAGAATTAGTTATAACACCATGCATGGGTGTTCCAATAGACACCATAACACAATTTTCAATCAGTTGCATAGCAAACCAAACACATGCAGATATGGAACCACAGTGAATATTACAGCAGCATGCAGGTTACATTGATAGCAACAGGCCACCAATGATTTTATTTCAACAGGGAACAGCAATAAACAGGCATTGAAATATTGGTATAACAATGAGGAACATGTCCCAACAGTAGGTTTGTTAAAAACATACCATTTATTTTTTGAATGCATTATTGTTGCAGATAGGGTGGGGGTGAGACAGAGAAACGAACAACTATTTGTTATTACATTGCTCACAACTTTTCTGTACATTATTGTCTACTCAGTACTCTCCAGATATGACCTGACATTACAGCTACCTATGGGCTTGGGGTTGGCCAGTGGGTGTTGTACACAGTTATCAGTTCAAACTTTGTACACCTAGAATACAGCTGTACTTACCTGCCGGACCTGTGGAAAAAATTGGGTTAACACTACCTGACTACATTAATGTGCAATCATACTGCGTGTGTTAATGTCATAGTTCACCTTCATTTTTGTACAGTACCATGGGTGCTGGGGACAGTGACCAATGGCTGTGATGGCGTGACACTTGAGGGACATTTTTTGGGAAAACTAAGTGGTCTATGTACTTCTCTTGCTGTCATCTGCAGCCTTGGGGCTGGCCAGTGTGCATTCTGCACAGTGTATAAGAGACACATCCTACGGTTAATATCCAGCCTGCCTTACCTGCTGAAGCTGTGGGAAAATGTGTGTTTACACTACCTGACTGTTTGTAACAATACTCACATATTCCTGTGTGAAAATATACAGACAGCTTAGTACCACTCCTGGGATTCAAACCCTGCCAGTTTGTTCAAAAAGTAGTCACAATGCTGATGTTTATCACAATAAGCTATCAAGGAATTGCTATTTTTTTGTGCGAGTGTTTTCTACCTATTAGTCTGTAATTTGGCCAATCTGACCTTGTACTTCTGACATTCCTGCATGGCAGACAGTTCTACAGTGTACTCACACTTTCAGATATTACATTACAGGAAACAAGGGTTAGCAAGCATTTTTAATATTCAGCTATCAGATCACAGTGCAGGGGAACTTTGTTATGCTTAATCTGTTGTACAAGACTTGACTGTTTGCCACGTGAACCTCAGATACTTAATGCTATCAGAGCTATATTTGCTGTGCAAAAGCTATACACATTTCCAATTCCTACTAACACATTGCAAATAAAACACAACAGTCTAGAGTTGTATAGTTTTATTTACAGGTTATCACTGTTTTATGTACATCACTAGCATTATCTGTGGTAATTTCAGTTTTATTTGGTTAAAAAATACACAGATTGCAGCACTGACAGGTGATATTCTACTACTTTTGATTATATTATCCAGCTAGATCAGTACTCACCAGCCTCGCAGCACAGCCTTTGCAACCTGCTTCCATGTGTCGCCACGTTGGAAGCCCTCTCAGCTGCTGCTTTACAGGAGACAGAGAAACATTTATGACTACCTATCCATCACATACACAGCCTGGACTATCTTAAACAACAATTGATACTGATACTTACACACTACTGGGGCATTCTCTGCCCAAGTGTCTTGTTCCCACTGGTCCAGAAGGTCCTTCTTTTTCAGCTTGAGATCAGCATCATGATGCTGAACCCGCTTAGCAGTCCGAGGGATCCCAGTAGCACTGGTGAGTTCACATGCAAGATGGTCCCAGGCCTCTGCTTTATATTCTGAGCCCTGGTACAGGCCCTGCAGCAGTCTCAAATCAAGGTTTTCAACAAGGAGTCCAACCATGACCCTGGACTCCAGAATGCCCCAGCATTGTGCACGAAAGTGAATACCTTCGCCTTCTCCAGCAATGGTGTCTGCAGTGATGAGGTCCAACTGGTTATGGGTTGTATTCACGCCTACAGGGTTTAAATAGGGCCAATTTCCTGCACTTTGCCATGATTGGTTACTTTTGAAATTGCTGAGCTCAGCTAAGCTATGGCCAAACCTGCTTAGCTAAGGTTGGCAGTGCTTAAAGGGGGGGGGGGGGGTCAGCACTGCTTATCACTGGACAAATACACTTAGCTGGGCTATTCATTGCTTAGTATTCATATGTACACAATGCTTACACCCAGTCAACATAGTTATGCAATGCTTAGCATTGCTTATGTTTTATTATATTGGTCTACCACCGGTATGGGACTGATTCATCATTCATTACATAATATAGATTTATTTACCTTCCCTGACATCCCCCAATGTGCTGTGATTAATTTATTATTGTGTGACTATACTGTATGGGGCACTTGCGTTTATATGGGGGTTTCACTACTTTATTACACTGACACTTCACATCTGGACCTAATACACTACTCTGGTTGAGACAAATCAGTTACTTCTTACATAAATATGCAAAAAAAAAAAATTTTTAATGTTTACACATACAAAATGGAATTGGCTTTAGTGAAGCTCAAACTATGAATCGCTGCATGCAAGGCATACACTCTAACCACTAACACTATTGCACTTATGCTTATACTGCATGTCTATTGCTTTTTAACTTATCGCACCATTTCAGCTAGGCTAAGCATAGCTAAGCAACAGGCACACCCAGACAGCTACGCTTAAACTTTATTGCATATATAAAAAAAAATTGTGTTTTTTTATTTGTACCCTTCAGAATATCCATGCTAATGCTGAGCCTGTTATCTTATCAACTTTCTACTTTGTAGGGAAGATTGTCCCTTATGGCTTTGTCCACATTCCTTATGCTGATGGGTTGGAAGGTGTGTGCTATGTGTTTATGCTAAATCTGTTATTCTATCAACTTTTGGCTTGGTTGGGATGATTGTCCCTTATGGCTTTGTCCAGATTTCTTACCCTGACAGGTTGGGGTTGTTACGATTGCTCTCACTCATTTTAAATTGCCAAATGGCAATTCTGGAGTACAGGGGGCATGTGTATTGTAAGAACTCTGCTCTCAGACACACCCCCTGTGCTCATACACATTTCCCTGTACATATTGCAGCATGGCAGTGCTCCTTCATGCGTATGCATGGTGCGCTGCCATGCTGAACAGGAATGGTTCCTGCCATACAGGAATAACTTATTCCTGCATGGCTGCTTGCTAAATCCGGGAGATAATCTTGGCATGCACTGATTTTTATAAATCATTTGATGAGCATGAAGAATCCTTCTTGTTTTCCTGCCCAATCTATCCAACACCTTTTGTGGCAAGTCAATCACTACAAAACTGTAACTTAGGACAGGAAGACCAAATTGGTTTATAGCCTGAATTTTGTTCCGAGATGTCAACGCTGTTTTCAGGATTAATTTAATTCTTCTAAAATATTCCTTAGTAAGTTTTATTCACATTTGTTCATGTTTTATTGTTGATCATTCATCAATTCCCAAATATTTATACACTCCCTCTTGCTCAAGTTCTTTTATATTACATTCTTGTCCCAAACTGATGTTTTCTTGGTGCTGCAGCTTTCCTGCTTTAAAGGTTGTTTTGCACATTTATCAAGACCAAATGACATTCTTATATCATCTGACAAAGTTTTGACTACTTGCTGTTGTACGTTCAGTTCCTCATCTGATGAGCTATACAGTTTTAAATCATTGACAAAGAGTAGATGAGAAGTTTTTACACTTTGTTGCTTTCTGGGAGCCAAATTATAGCCATAACCTGATCTGTTAAGCAGACAGCTTAATGGGTTAGGGCACGGCAAATGAGCAGCAGTGAGAGAGAGTTATTTTGGAATATCTCCATTTGGATTTTTATCCATGGAATAATAATTTGTACTTTATTATGGCTTAATGGCAAAGTGGTTTGCCACTATTTTATAGTTTCTGTGATGTAGTTTATCAGTGTAGGGTGTATCTTTTACAGTTTTAAGTACTCTTTTCTCCATGAATGTGGGATACTGTCAAATTTTTTTTGTAGTTAATCCATGACATACTCAGATTCTTCCCCTTTTTACAGTTCACCACTATGACTTTATTTAACAACAAATAATCCTTTGTTCCATGTGACTTTCTTTTTTATTGCCCTTTTGTTCTATTGCCATGATTGAGTTTTCTTCTAAATGACTATAAACTCTTTTGGCATCAATTTTGGTGTATAGTTTATACAGTATGTCATCATAAGGCAGGTTATTGGTCTATAATTTTTAGGGCAGCTTGCAGGTTCAGTCTTAAGTGGGAACATTATTTTTCCTGTTGTTAATCAGGTTGATGTCTATTCAGGGTGCATTAGTTCTTACTCATGGCTAAATCTTCATACAAAGATATCAATACTTTTTATAGGTTCATAGATTCATAGGTGTGTACTACGCTAATGGCCCTGGAGCCTTTGCAAGCCTAGCCCATAGGATTACCCTGGCATCGTGCCACCCAACCTTTGATCCTAGTGCCTCTGTCGAGTAGAGCCACTGGAGTGATCCCCGCAGTGAATTTTCTATTTCCCATCCACTCATCAAGATTTCTCTTGAAGAGGGCCAGTGAGGTGCTCTGCTTGATATGTATGGGAAGTCTATTCCATAGCATGGGCAGTCTCTGCGTTTTAAACCTGTCACTCCAGCATGTTCTGTTGATTGTGGTAATAAGGATGAGGTCTCTGGAGCGTGTGGTGCGGAGGGATTGGGATTTCTTTAGATGTAGCAATTCTAACAGAGCTAGGTCAGACATGGCTTTGTAAGTCAAGCAGAGATAGCCTCTAAGTAGGCGATATGAGACAGAGAATAGTTGGAGTTGTTTGAGTCTGTCCATATAGGACAAGTGTTTAAGGCCTAGGATCCTCTTTGTGAGGTACTTTTGCAGCATCTTCACTTATTGCAGGTGTCTAGTGAGGTACATGCCAAATAGGGCATTGTACTCAATGCTTGGCCTAATGAAGGAAGAGTAGAGGGAGACAATGACCTTTTTCTTCCTGGATGCAAAACCCTTAGTAATGAGATGTGTCACATAGAAGGAATTCTTGACCACAGTGGCAATGTTGTGGTCCAAAGAGAGGTCGCTGTCAGCCTGTGTTTCCAGATCTCTTATAACACCTTCTGTGTTCAGTGGACTACCATCAATGTGATAATTCAAGGGAACCATTTTTTTTCCCAAAGGGGATGAAGACAAATGTTTTGGCATTGAACTTAAGGCCATGGTTCTGACACCAGTCGTTGGTCTCATTGAGGCCTTTCTGTAGGATGTCAGCATCACTTGGGGAGTTAATAATAGCTTCCAACTTGCAATCATCTGCGAACTTTGTCAGCCAGAGTCCCTTCGTGTTGCCCTGGACTTCAGAGAAGTAGATACCAAACAGGTAGTCAGAAGTTAGGTACTGCATCTAGGCCTGGGGTTTTCCAGTTAGAGGCTTTTCTTAACTTTGTTTCAGTCTCTCTGGCTTTTACTTCATCTCATTTCATATCCTGTGGCTTCGAACTTCTTATTCTTTTTTTACTTCTGTCCATTTAGCATCTTTGTTATGTTGCACAGGATTTTCATAGATATTTCTCCAGAATGTATCTATTTCTTCTTTTTTTTGAGTGGTCTTTCAATTCCTTTTACTTTGTTTCTCAATTCTCTATAGAACATTTTGGGGTCATCAATAATTTGCTTATTTTGTACTTTTCCTTTATATTTATCTGTGTATCTTCTAAGGTTTTCTGCCTGTGCTGATATACTTAGTTTGTTATTTGCAATAGTGCATGATAGATCCTGATCTGTTATAATACTGTGCGTTGCTTTTATCATGTCTATCTTTCTGAGTTTTTTGTTGTTGATCTGTTCCCTCTTCTATACTCTTCTAACAGTGACACTTCTTGTCTAAACTGCTTTAACTGTTATTAATTCAGCTGAAATGTTATAAAAAACAATTTTTTTTTTTTTTTGGCTGATCTCGGCCGTTTAAGTGTATGGCACCAGTGCGCAAACAGGATCGCTATAAAAATAAGAAAAAAGGGGGAAATAAGCCTTTATACCCAAATCAGCATTTTTCCATAATAATCAATGCCAAGCATAAGACAACAATACCAGGGAATAGTGGCTGCTAAGGAGGAAGGCTCAGTGTGAGTGTGGTAACTATGAATTAGCATTCTGGTTTATGCAAATGAGAGGATTGATACTGAATCACAGATTTCCTCTCAGTGTTAGCTTGCACCCAACCGTGTAGGTACAGCAACACCATTGTATAAGTATAAGAGGTGCATGACCTCATAAGGGGATGTGTCATGCATGCTATAAGCTTATTGGAGCTCTGTGTCCCGTGTTTGCCCTTAGCTAAGCAGAGCTAAGGAAGGGGGTGTGTCTCACATTGCTAAGTACTGCTTTCAGTGCTTAAATGGGTGTGCACGCCATGCACCGGGTTTTAAACAAACAAAAAAAACAAACAGGAAATAGTTGCACTGTTCACATCTGAGTAGTGGGCATTCATGGCACACCTCGGGGCTTAAACGGGAAGGCAATGGGAAGGGAAAACTGTAGTAGGAAGGCAATCAAGGAGAACAAGCATAGCTAGCAGGTGAAATTTATCAGAATCAGACAATTACAGAGACAGCAGCCCAGCACACTACTATAAACTATACAAACACCATTCAGTCTGTTTTTTTCCACAAACTCTATATCATCTGTGTACACAGGTGGGGAAATTTTACCTGACAAAACTAACAAAATGTTAGGGGCTGCTGCTGCTCTCATACATCAATATGTGCAAGAGGCTGTGGGTGGCGAGGATGTGAATGCTGTCAACCATCCCACAGTGAGGAGGAGGAGGAGAAGCGTGTGCAGACCCAGGATAACCTACCAGGGGCTACATGAGCTGGAGATAGTGGAGTGCTATAGGGTGGGCAGGGACATTCTACAGAAAATTGTTGAGCTGTGCTGGCCCTGCCTCACACACAGACCCAACAGAGGGGAACCCATCCCAGTGGATATC
Source organism: Protopterus annectens (assembly GCF_019279795.1). NCBI lineage: Eukaryota > Metazoa > Chordata > Ceratodontiformes > Protopteridae > Protopterus > Protopterus annectens. Next base: position 1,187,779,999 of record NC_056732.1, on the reverse strand, counting down.
AATGTATGTGTAGACTTAAGAATACTAGCCACAGATACCTTCCAAATGGCAACTGGGGATATCATGGGAATCTCACAGGCATCAGCATCCAGGGTACTCCACCACTTTCTGGATGCCATGTCAACACATGCCAGTGAGCACATATATTTCCTCAACACCTGTGAGGCATTCACCAGCAATCTGCGTCTCTTCCACCAAATAGCAGAATACCCTGAGGTAGTGGGTGCTATAGACTCCATGCACATACACATCAAAGCACCACCCAGTGAGCGGGGTAGGGTCTACATAAACCACAAGGGCTTCTAATCCATCAACTGCTAGGTTGTGTGTGATGCCCAGGGCATTATCTTGAATGTGTGTGCTGGCAGCCCTGGAAGCAATCACGACTCCCACATCTGGCATATGACACTGCTGTACCAGTCATTTGCCAGTGTTGACATCCTATATGGCCACCTAGTGGGGAATGCTGGCTACACACTGGAGCTGTGGCTGATGACACCCCTCAGAAATGCACACACACCTGAACAAGAACTCCATAATGAGGCCCACCCACAAACCAGAATCATTATAGAGCGTGTGTTTGGGATGCTCAAGTCACAGTTCCATTGCCTGGATATATCTGGTGGAGCCTTGCAGTACTCTCCAGCTACATGTACATAAATGTTCACAGTATGTGCCATACTACACAATATGATCCTGTGGAAACAGCTGCAGCAGAAACAGCACAGGACAAGGCCACACAGCCCCCCACCATTGAAAAGGCCATCACAGGCACAGAGTGAATCAGAGGAGGAACTACCTGAGCCTTCCCATATAGGCAGAAGTAAGCGTACCCAGTATGCCCAAGCCTTGGCAAAGAGGCAATGCATAGCACATGCACTGACATGGTAGGGACCCAGGTAATGACACCTCTCTCTGACTTGCACATATAGTAAAAGAGATGCCAAACATGACACTACCTGTGCTTTACCATGTATAGGGAGTATACTATGTGCATCTGACATAGTCAGCCCTCCAGCACTGTCCTCAATACTGCCCCATCCACAAGGTAAGTAACTCTTTCTATCAATTACTGAATGGAGTAGTATGTTATGATAGCTGTATCTATGGTATGACCATGAGCATGCAAGGGAATCGGGTCACTGATTGGGATGGCAGCAGATAGTGGACACCTATATGGGAAGCATAAAATCCATAACAAATACTGGTGTCAAAATACTAGGCAATACTAGACAAGGTGACAAATCCAACTGCAGTACATGTGGTGGCCCAAATAACTGTGGATGTCCATAAGACACACACATGCATGTCAGTGAGGCTCACATACCCACCACCAGCCTCAGCCAGGAGGACAGGTGTAGATGACCATATAGAAAGGTTGGGTTAAGGCTTCCAAATGATTTCAATGGTGAACAGCCCCCCTCCAGACCTACACAGACAGACTACAACAGGTTTGGAAGTTGTATGTTAGTTCTGAAGGGTAAGAAGTCTGAAACTGAAATGTAGGTCAATAAAACCTAAGATCCATACTCTACTGATATGCCTGCAGTCTGCATGATAGGTCAGAATACGATATGAAATGGAAGCTAACAGAGTACCTGAAATGCCAATACATTCATAGCAAATGTTTAAAGTCCAAATAAGAAAAACAAAATGTGAGCAAACCAACAGAGATGAATGAAGGCCAAGAAACGTCCTTTGTAGATTCTTTATTAAAAAAGAAAGGATAAGTGCTTTCATGGAGTTACCGCTTCTTCAGATCCACATAAAAACAACAACTAAAACCAGTGATTTATACAGAAAGTAAAGTCACATGTGACTAAAAATAGCAAATCAAATTAACTTCTTCTTAATTAATGCTTGCTTTAAAGGAAAATTAGCATTGAGCCCTGACTCTTTGTGAGCTTGCAGTGCTATTTCTCCAGAAAATTATTCACATCACCCCTCCTCATACCAGGGTTAACTAACTGTAGGACTCTAAAACAGAAAATATTGAGTCCTGTTTTGAAGACTGGTAGAGAAGGGTGAAGGTTGCCAGCCTGGCTAGACAGAATTTTATACATAATTCTATCATTTGTAAATATGAATGTGAATCACAGGCTTGTCTTAAATGAAAACAAATGCTGTTACAAACATGTGGCAACAGTGCTCTCTACTGAATCAGTAAAAGCATGTTGTGACCCTTTGATCTGAAGTCGGCTCCAGGCCGGCTAGATGAAGGCTTCCTGTCTATTGTTTTAAGGCTAAAGGTAATGACCAGAATTTACATGTGGAATGTCCTTTATTGCTCTAAGTGTAAAATAATTTAAATGCAGTTTCTGTCAGCCTGGGAACACCAGTAAAGTGTGAAATTATGTAGTGTTTTATTAGAACTGCAGTTTCAATTTAAACAGTGAGAACCAGAGATTATTAAGCATTTTTGTCTGAACATCCAACTCACAGCGCTGCCTGTTGTCTGAACATCCAACTCACAGCACTGCCTGTTGTCTTAAGTAAGTTATCTTAGACTTGTGTTTTCTTTTAGATTAGCTAGGAACTATAAAGATTAGACTGTGTTTTTCTGTGATGTCAGAACTGTACTACAGATTTATTTAAGTATTTCTGTGTGATCTCTGAACTCTTGACTAGCACTGTCTGTGTAGCAGAAAGTATTGTCTTGTGGTTTTAATTATTCATTATTACATATTTTAAAATCTTTTAACTGTGGCTGGTTTATGCAGAAATAATTTAAGCTCTTTAGAGTACTTGCATACCTTTGGTAAAACTGTGCAAAGCTACTCTAATAGCTTTAGCCCTGGGCTATACTACCAACTGGATAATAATATTGCAAAATAATAATTGGACACCTTTTTAAGGGCCTTTAAGTAGCTGATAAATATTAGTGGGTGTGGCAGCTGGTACTACCGTATAGTCTGGGAGAAAGGGGCACAATTTGAGAACCTGTGCTAGCCCTCCCCAGGAATGTCTGTGTGGCTGTATAAACTCTTATCTCAAAGTGCATGTGTGTGTGTGTGTGTGTGTGTGTGTGTGTGTGTGTGTGTGTGTGTTAGCTACTTGAACAGGGACACGAAACACTGGTTTGACAGAGAGGATGCTAGAGGTTTTAACTTGTCCACTAGGCTGAGATCTGGACCATATAGCTGTGCCAGTGGGGAGTCTTATTGGGGACCTGGAGAGCAAGGGAGTGATCAGCCCCAGACTGACTGTGATCTCTGTCTGCTCTTAAGAGAAATTGTACTTTACTGTGTGCATTTTTATCCTTTCCTCATATATGAGACATGCTTTCTGGTGTTAGTGGTGAGGATTGAGGCTCCTTGATTGCTGGGCCAGGGCATGGGCATTACATATTAATTGGTGACAGTGGTTGGGATATCCTCACATATTAATTGGTGGCAGTGGTTGGGATATCCACACACATTAATTGTTTGGCAGCAGCGGGATATTCTCATCACATATTAATTAGTTGGCAAATACTAATTGGCTTGCAGTGGTGTGGGTAGAGTGAATCCTGTAGCTTGTGTACAGTGAGCTTTGAAAGTGTTTTGTACTCTAAAACAGCCACACAGTGAATACTCAGAGTTCAGGTCACAATTGTTTTATTTCTTTTGTTAGTTAGTTAGTCACGGGTGAGCAGGCATCATATCAGCAGACGAGTATGGAAAGCTGACAAGGAGCCAGCTGGTGGAGATGTGCCAGGCTGGAGGACTAGTGCATGGAAACCTGACTACGGCAGACCTGATTGCAGCCTTCGTTACAGCTGCATCAGAAAACAGCAACCAGGAGGACAATCAGACTGGCAGTGGAAATATAATACCCTCAGAGAATGGACAGCTCAACCTTTCTGCAGTAGACTTAAAAATCCAGCTGAAGCTAAAGAGACTTGAGTTGAAGGTCAGGCGTGTGGAATTAGAAGCAGCTGAGAGACTGAGGCATCTAGAGAGTGAGGAGAATATGAAACTGCTACACCTAGAAGCTGAGGAACAAGAAAGGCAGAGGCAGTATGAGAAGGAAATGCTGACTCTTCACCAGAGTCATGGAGGTAATGGGTAAGGGAGTAACTGGACCCCAGAAGCACGAAAGGTCAGTAAATTTCTTCTGCAGTTTAATGAGGGGGATAATTTTGATAGTTTCATTCATATGTTTGAGAGGGTATGTAAGCAATATGAAGTTGACCAAGGGATCTGGGTACAGTTACTGACCCCCTTACTCCATGGTAAAGCTGTAACTGTTGTATCAAAAATGCGTGACACTGACTGTTTTGATTATACTGCTGTAAAAAATGTCTTTTAGAATGTTTAAGTTAACACCTGAAATGTATAGGAAAATGTTTCGTGTGCATAGACGCAAGGCAGATGAAAGTGTATGTGAATATGTTGCTGAACTGAGCACTTATTTCTATAGATGGGTGAGTGGATGTCAGGTCACCACTTTTGAAGGGCTGGCAGACCTTTTGGTGAGGGAACAAGCCCTTAATACTTTGCCTGAGGACATGAGGATCTGGTTAGCTGATAGACAATGTGCTACTTCAGATGAGTTTGGGAAGAAGGTAGACCTATACCTGGCAAGCAGGGCAGCCCTGCACAGTAAGAGGACACTCAGTGCTGCTCATGGGTCTAAAGGAACCCATGGTGGGCAGCACATACTGCCCCAACAGAATATGCCAGTAGCAGTGGAAGCCACTAGTCCAGGTACACATCCAAGAGCTAGGGTTAAATGTTTTGAATGCAACCAGTGGGGCCATGTGGCATACAGGTGTCCACAGAGGCAAGGTGGGGAACAAACAATGAGGGAGCCAGTAAGTGGGAAAGACAAAGGGGTACTAAACTATTATCCTGCAGATGTCCTGAGAGGGAAGAATTTGGATGAGGCAGCACCATGTGCTTATGCAGTTACACGCAGTCAGGCTAGGAGACAAGCATGTGGGTCTGGTAGCCTGGGGAAGACTCAGACAGACTGCAGACTTGCAGCCAAGACTAGTGAGGTGGTTACTTCAGGGAGGGATCTACTTGGTAGCAGTGAAACTGAATGTGTGCCACAGCTGCTTGTGGGTACTGATGGTCCCTTGGACAGAGTGACTGCAAAGGTAGAGGTGAGTAGTAGTACTCAGGCTGACAGTGAGGCACCACTGTCAGAGGATGCCAGACTTCTTGTGGAAGGGGAGCTGGGAAGAGTTACAAGGAGAGAGTTGAGACAGGCTCAGCTCTCAGACCCTACACTGCAAGGCCTGAGGCAGGTAGCTAGGGAGTTACCTGATTCTCAAGGGAAGGGGGAATCTGTATCCTAGGACAAAGGGTTACTGTACAGAGAGTGGACCCCTGAAGGAGGGATAGAAGGTGAGAAAGTACAGCAGTTGGTAGTGCCTAGAGCCTAACATTTGGCGCTTCTAGCCATAGCCCATGATATTCCCTTTGCAGGTCATACAGGCATAAAATGTACAAAGACACATATTATGCAGAACCTCTATTGGCCTGGAATTTCCAGAGATGTAATAGGGTACTGCAGGACCTGTGAGCAGTGCCAAAAGGTAGGCAAAGTAGGAGACAAGGTGAGAGCTCCTTTGATGCCTTTTCCTGTGACTGAGGAGTGATTTCAGAGGGTAGCTATGGATATTATGGGTCCTCTGAGTACCCCAAGTTCCACAGATAAAAAGTATATCCTAGTGGTGGTGGATTATGCTACATGATAAAAATAAAAATAAAGCAACGAACTGACCACGGCTCAGTGAATTCAAACAGATTTAATAAAACACATAAGAGTAAGCGCTTTCACGATTTACAACTAATCGCTTCTTCAGACTCTATTCATACAAATAAAACAACTAAATTTAAATTAATACTGACCAATCAGATACCACATCCTATATGACATCATTAATTAATAATTAAAAAATTCTAAGCTTTAAAGCAGTATATAAAAAATAGTAATAAAAAATGTGTCGTATAATTAAACCAATAAATTAAATGTTTCAGAGACCTAGCTTTCAGGAAGGGTTTCAGTGAAACTACACCATTTAGCCCTGGTGGTTTATCTGCCTGTAGTTGTAGTATCCATTTCTGCTCTATTTCGTCTGCTCTGTTGTTTATATCACCCCCTCTAATGTTTTGTTCAATAATCTCTAGCACCATAAAATTAAATATATGTTGCATGTCCTCAGTTAACACATGTTTCGCTAGAGCATTAGTCATCTACAGCCATTCCTGGCCAGAGCACCTTCAGCATGTCAGGGAGGTGCTGGGCAGACTACAGAGAGCAGAGTTGACCATTAAGCCGAGCAAATGTCAGGTGGGTATGGCAGAGGTCTCCTACCTAGGACATAGAGTGGGAAGTGGTAAGATAAGGCCAGAACCTGCCAAAGTGGAAGCCATTTAGGCATGGCCTGCACCTGTTACTAAAAAGCAGGTGAGGGCATTTTTAGGGGCAGCAGGGTACTACAGAAAGTTAATCCCCAGTTATAGTACCATAGCTGCTCCCCTTACAGACCTGACAAGGACGAACAGGCCAGATAAGGTAGTGTGGACCCCAGCATGTAAGCATGCATTCCATAAGCTTAAAGAAGCTCTGGGAGGACCCCAGTGTTAGCCTGTCCAGATTACAGCAAATAATTTGTTGTGCTTTGGATGCTTTGAACCATGGGGTGGGGGTTGTACTTAGCTAGATTTCTTCAGAGGGGGAAGAGCACCCAGTGGTTTATCTCAGTTGTAGGCTCCATCCCAGGGAGGAATGCTATGCAGCTGTAGAAAAGTAATGTCTAGCCATAGTGTGGGCACTGCAGACATTTCAGCCTTATCTGTATGGAAGAAAATTCACTGTTATGACAGATCACAACCTTCTAATATGGTTACACAGGGTCAGTCAGCAAAATGCCAAGTTGCTAAGATGCATCCTGGGGTTGCATATATATCAGTGCAGCACTGCAGTGGGAGAAGCAATGCCAATGCAGATGGGCTCTTAAGACAGGGAATGGGGTAGGTATACTCAGATAGATCTAACCCTCTCAAGCGGTGTTTCTCAAGGGTCACTTGAAAAACTAGCTTGTGTTCTCTGTGGGGGGGGGGATGTGAAGACTGGTAGAGAAGGGTGAAGGCTGCCAGCCTAGCCAGATAGAATTTTATAGATAATTCTATAATTTGTAAATATGAATGTGAATCACAGGCTTGTTGTCTTATATGAAAAAAATGCTGTTACAATAATGTGGCAACAGTGCTCTCTACTGACCCAGTAAAAGCATGTTGTGACCCTTTGATCTAAAGTCGGCTCCAGTCCGGCTAGATGAAGGCTTCCTGCCTATTGTTTTAAGGCTAAAAGTAATGACCAGAATTTACATGTAGAATGTCCTTTATTGCTCTAAGTGTAAAAGAATGTAAATGCAGTTTCTGTCAGCTTGGGAACACCAGGAAAGTGTGAAATGATGTAATGTTTTGTCAGAACTGCAGTTTCAATTTAAACAGTGAGAACCAGAGATTATTAAACATTTTTGTCTGAACATCCAACTCAGAACACTGCCTATTGTCTTAAGTAAGTTATCTTAGACTTGTGTTTTCTTTTAGATTAGCTAGGAACTATAAAGGTTAGACTAAGTGTTTTTTCTGTGATGTCAGAACTGTACTACTGATTTATTTAAGTATTTCTGTGTGATCTCTGAACTCTTGACTAGCACTGTCTGTGTAGTAGAAAATATTGTCTTATGGTTTTAATTATTCATTATTAAATATTTTAAAACCTTTTAACTGTGGCTGGTTTGTGTAGAGATAATTTAAGCTCTTTAGAGTACTTTCATGCCTTTGGAAAAACTGTACAAAGCCACTCTAAAAGCTTTAGCCCTGGGCTATACTACCAATTGGATAATAATATTACACAGTAATAATTGGACACCCTTTTAAGGGCCTTTGAGTAGCTGATATATATTAGTGGGTGGTGGCAGCTGGTACTACTGTATAGTCTGGGAGAAAGGGGCACAGCTGGAGAACCTGTGCCAGGCTTCCCCAGGATTGTCTGTGTGGTTGTATAAACTCTTATCTCAAAGTGCATGGTTGTGTGTCAGCTACTTAGCCAGGGACATTTAGCTTGCCCACTAGGCTGAGATCTGGACCCTATAGCTGTGCCAGTGGGGAGTCTTATTGGGGACCTGGAGAACAAGGGAGCGACCAGCCCCAGACTGACTGTGATCTCTGTGTGGTCTTAAGGGAAATTGTACTTTATTGTGTGTATTTCTTATCCTTTTCTCATATATGAGACGCCCTCTCTAGTGTTAGTGGTGAGGATTGAGGATCCTTGATTGCTGGGCCAGGGCACGGGCATCACACCTGTTTTAGCTGTGTGTTTTGCTAAAGCATTAGTATTGACATTGTTCCTGATATTGCCAACATTCTCCAAAATCCTTTCTTTAAACCTGCGCAGTATCTGACCTACATAAAAACATACTGCATGCAGGTTGCTAAGTAAACAAGACAATTACTGTTGCACATGGCAAAAATCTCAGAATAAATTCTCTCATGGTTTTGGGATGGATAAAAACTTGTTCTCTGACTATAAAAGTACAGGCTTTACATCTGCCACAGGAAAAAGTTCCAAAGCCTTGTGGAGAATCAGTCACTGCAGCTCTCATGCCATAGCATAACATCCTCTTCAAACTTTTATTATTCCTGTAAATTAAGCTAGAATGACAGCCAACTACTTTCCTTATAACTTCATCACCTGATAAAATAGGCCAATTCTTTTTGATAATATCACAAAATTCAAAAATATTACTGGAATATGTAAGAAGCATCTTGGAACGTACGTGACTCAAATTATTATTACAATGTCTACTATTGTAGTTCCTGTGTTTACTGGAAAAAATAAGGGGTCCTTTATGATCCCTCTGTGCTTGTACCTCTTTACAAACATTGGCAGTAACCTTATCTGGGTAACCCCTATCCGAAAGGTCATTTAAAAAATTATTGATGGATTCAGTCATGCCCTTGTCGTCAGTATCGAGGCATGAAAGCCTCCAAGATTGCCCTTTTGCAATGTTTGGGAAAATATGAGAAGGATGCATACTGGATTTATGTAGTATACTATTCTTCCAGCATGCTTTCCTAAAGCATTTGGTATCAAGCCTACCCAGAGCATTCTTATACAATGTGGCATCCAAAACGCCTGTGCTAGTTAGCGACCAATTCATAATGAATCTAAGGTGGATAGTAGTCCTTTCAAGGTATTCAATAAATATTTTCAGTTGTGTTTCATCCCCTTTTCATAACAGAAGGATGTCATCCACAAACCTACCATAGTACATTAGAAAGTCACTAAATATGTTATCATTCAGTATGTGTTCTTCCTCCCACTGTGCCAACACCAAATTGGCATAGGTCTTGGCATAAGGGGTACCCATGGCCACCCCTTGTTTCTGCAAAAAATAACAGCCATCAAAAAGAAAGACATGATTCAAAATCAGGTCCAACAGTGCTCAAATCACGGTTACAGTATTGTGACAATATTGGCTACGGTGTGCCAAATAAAGTCTAATTGCATCAATGCCCTCTATCTTCAGGATTTCCGTGAATAACATTTTGACATCTAATGTGACTAACAGTACTTTTGTCAGATCAAGACCCTGTACTTTTTCAAATAGTGTCACCAGACAGATGTTCTTCATCTCACATTGCTGCAGTCCTTACATATGGGTAGTCCGCTGTCCCTCGGTTGGCCCGAATACCAAAGTATTAGGCTGACGTCGGTCATGGGCGCTCAGAACTGACATCAGAGCGTCAGGGTATAAGAGCGCATGACCGACGTCATATCCTCAGTCTTTTTTGCCGCATGGTCCGATGCAGAAGCAGCATTGCAAGTGCCGTTCGGCGTTCTGAAATTTTCGTATACTGAGTTTCAGACCGAATCCAAGTTGGGCTGAGTACCCCGTTGGGGAATATTTTTGTTTTTTCTTGCCTCAGTTAATTCCGGATGTCAGAAAAAGTGAATAATTGTATTTCTTGTGGGAAACAGATACCGCATAGGGATTATCACTCTCTTTGTATTCCTTGTTTGGGACCTGAGCACGACGTAGTCGGGTGTCGCTTTTGTGCTAAGTTTAATAAGCGCACCATCAAGCATAGGTTAGATTGCGCTAGGCTTGTCTTCGGTAAGCGGTGTAATTATAATATGCCGTCGGATCCTCCGACGCCCGCTACCGCGAAGAAGCGCAAAGACAAGTCTTTAAAACCCAGACAGGATGAGTCGTCCGTTCCGGACGCCGGTTCTTTAGGAACTACGGGGGAATCTGTGGATCCGGCCGAGGTTTCAGTTGAGTCTCAGGAGGAGACTTTGATTTTGCAAGATGTGGCCTCTCAGGAGGCAGGTCAGGCTGAAGGGGCCTCTCAGGTTACTGTTCTCCCTTCTTTACCCAAGGGGATTAGGCCTTCTCCTTCTGTTTCTAAGGCTTCTTCCAAAGGCAGGGCTAGTTTACCTTTCCCTGGTGTCAGTCCTAGTTCTGCAGGTTCTGTGCCTAAAAAGCACATGCTTAAAATGGCAGAAGATTTAATTACTTTGATAAGAGGTTCGATGCCCCCTCCTGATAAGAGGCCCAGAGTGGAGCCAGAGGTGGAGAGTTTGGAACAGGCCTCAGATGATTCAGAGTCTTCGGCTGAAGACATTCAGGATTTTCCTACTTATTCTGATTCTGATGCAGAGGATTCCACTCCTTCTGCTTCTCCTCCAGAAGATTTTTCCTTCTCAGAAACACTTCATTCTATGAGGGAGCATTTTAAATGAGAAGGTCAGGATTTCTCTGATTCACGAAGGAGGCTTAGGGAGTTCTTGTTTTTACCACAACATAGGCCCTTGGCAATACCTCCTGTTTTGGATGCTGTGCAAGATGTTTTCTCTGAGGCTTCCCTTAATCCACATTCTTTGCCTCCTGTGCCAGTTAAACCGGACAGGTATTACAGAGTACCTGAGCTCATAAATATCTGTATAAGAGTCCTAGGGCAGACCCAGAAACTATTAGCCAGGGACCTAAGGGTGTCAGGGCTTCTGTTGTAAAGAATCCAGTTCCTATAGATAAAGAGGCTAGAGCTTTGGATAGATGGGGTAAAAAGGTGTATACCTCTTCTACTTTAGCAATGAGGGCTTTGAATTGCCAGTTTCATATGTTGAAGTATCAAAATTTCCTCCTTACTCAGTTAAAAGCTAAAGTGGATGCTTTGGCAGAGGGCATTGAGTGTAAGGAATTACAGGATTTGGTACATGTCTCTGAACAGGTGGGTAAGCATTCTTTGCAGTGTGGTTTTGATGCTTTACAGGCTTCTTCCAGGGTGGCTGCCACTGGTTCAGTTCTTCGCAGGCACGCCTGGCTTAAGGATCAGAATTTGTCAGAGCATGTTAAAACTAGAATTTTGGATGATCCTTTACAGTCTGAAGTTTTATTTGGTCCCCCTGTGGAGTCGGTCTTGAAAAAGATGGAAGACAAGGCTAAGTCTATGCAGACTGTTAAAGACTTCTTGCAGGTGCAGCCTCCAAAGTTTAGTAGAAATTGGCCTACTAAGGGGTGGACGTATCCTTCTTCTGATTCTCAGTCTAGAGGTAGATCTAGACGTGGTAGGGGCAGAGCTCAGAGTACTTTCAGGCCTAGAACATGGAGTTCACCTGCACAATCTTCAGGTGAGGGCAGGGGCCAGTCCTTTCGTAAACAGGCCCAATGACCTGCATTTTCAGCTGCCAGATTCTTCTTGCCTGGCAGCTCCTTTGGGAGGAAAGTTAGCACTCTTCAAGCAAAACTGGCTTTTAGTCACCCAGGACAAATGGGTATTGGACATTATAAACCAAGGCTACAAGTTTTATTTCCATACATTGCCTCCTTTCAAAGGTATGCCAGATGTTCCTCCTCAACAAAGGGTAGAGGCTTACAAGCAGATTTCTTTACTTCTTCAAATGGGAGCCATACAACCGGTCCCTCTGTCAGAAGTGGGCCTAGGATTTTATTCTCGCCTGTTTCTAGTACCAAAGAAAGGGAACACGTGGAGACCGATTTTGGATTTATCTATCCTCAACACATTCCTGGACATTCCAAAGTTCAAAATGTTGACGTTGCAACAGCTTTTACTTCTGTTGGGCAAAGATCACTGGATGGTAACTCTGGATCTCAAAGAGGCTTATCTTCATGTTCCTATCAGGCCCAGTTGCAGGAGGTACCTGCGTTTTCGGGCTGGGACTTTACATTATCAGTTCTCTGCATTGCCCTTTGGCTTATCTACTGCGCCCAGGGTGTTCACAAAGGTTCTGGCTCCAGTGATAGCCTTCTTCAGGTTGAGAGGAATACAAATCTATCCTTATTTGGACGATTGCCTGATTCTTGCTCAAGACAAGTACGAACTTCTTCATCATCTACAGTATGTGATGGCAGTGTTAAGGTGCCTAGGGTATTCTGTGAACGAAACAAAGTCCAGTCTAGTACCCTCTCAGGAAATGTGCTTTCTGGGTGTGAGACTGAATACAGCTTCCCAGATGGCTTTTTTGACCCCGGACAAGCAAAAGAACCTTAATCTTTACTTCCATCAATTGTCTCTACGGTCCAGGCTGACTGCAAGGACAGTCCTTCAAGCCTCGGGGTTCATGGCATCTTGTATCCTGGTGCTTCCCAATGCCAAACTGCATATGAGGAAGCTCCAATGGTATCTCAAGAACGTATGGACACAACACTGCCAAGATCTGGACACTGTCATTCAAATAATACCTTGCATTCAAAAGGAATTTTTGTGGTGGGCTCAGGAATGTCACCTAAACAAGGGACTCTCTGTGACCCGACCAGAGGCGAGTCAGATTCTAACGACAGATGCCTCGGACAAGGCTTGGGGAGCACACCTCAATGGAAAATGGTTTCAAGACACGTGGCCTGCCAGACTTCAACATTTACATATCAACTTGAAGGAGATGTTAGCAGTCCAATTTGCATTGATGGCTTTCAAAGATTTACTTCACCCAGGGCAAGTGTTGATTCAAACAGACAACACAACTGTCATGTGGTACATCAACAAGCAAGGGGGAACACATTCGTACCCTCTTTGCAGACAAGCAATGATTTTGTGGGAGACTGCTCTCAGTTTACACCTCAATCTTCAGGCAAGGTTTCTACCAGGAGCACATAACTCCTTAGCAGATGTGTTGAGCAGACAGATAGTGGATCCCCATGAGTGGAAATTGGATCCTCATGTATTTCGAAGGTTGACAGTGTTATGGGGAACTCCAGACATAGATCTGTTCGCTTCTCCACTAAATTTCCAGTTGCCAAAGTTTTGCACAAAAATGTTTCATCCCACAGCTTGGAAGGTGGATGCTCTATCCTTCAGTTGGAGCGATCTTCACGTCTATGCCTTTCCACCTCTGCCTCTCCTCCCAAAGGTACTCTTGAAGGCCAGACAAGACAAGCCATCCATGATTCTGATAGCTCCAGATTGGCCTCGACAGCACTGGTACCCTCTGCTGAGAAGTTTAGTACAGGAGCCTCCATGGCCTTTGTCTTCGATTCCGCACCTTTTGTCACAGGAGGGCAATCATTTCCTCAATGTCAGGATTCAGTCCCTGCATCTAACAGCCTGGCATATTCTGTTCTAGACCCTGGAGGGTCTCAGCTTCCACAACAAGTTTTGAATGTTATTTTGGAGGCCAGAAGGCCTAGTACAAGGAAAGTTTACGCTGATAAATGGAGGAGGTTTTTTGTTTGGAGCAAAGCAAAGGACTTTGATGTTTCCAAGCCTGATTTAAGTGTTTCTCTTCAATACCTTACAGATTTATTAGACAAGGGTTTGTCTTTCTCCTCTATAAAGGTTCATGCTGCAGCCATTTCTGCTCACTATGACTGTGACCCTCCTTTGTTTTCTCATCCTTTGTTTAAGCAATTTCTTAGAGGGGCAAAGAACATAAGACCCCCATGTAGAGCTCCTACTCCTGCCTGGGATCTCAATTTTGTGTTGGAAAAACTTACTTTACCTCCTTTTGAGCCTGCAGCTACTGCCGAATTGAAGTTTTTGTCCTGGAAGACTGCTTTTTTGTTGGCCATCACGTCTGCAAGAAGGGTTTCTGAATTACAGGCCCTTATGGCAGTTGAACCCTTCCTAATTTTTCATAAGGATAGGGTATCTTTATGTACTAATCCTACTTTTATGCCTAAGGTGGTTTCTAGTGTGGCCTTGAACCAAACTATTCATTTGCCTACTTTTATGCAGATCCCCAAAATAAAGGGAGAAGATTTTGCACACTTTGGATATTCACAGACAGTTGCGTTATTATTTGAGCAGAACTAAAGGGTTCAGACAGTCTCAGCAGTTGTTTGTTTCTTTTGCCTTGGGTTCTCAGGGAAAGCCTGTTTCTAAACAAACTATTTCTAAGTGGATTGGTTTTTGCATTGCTTTCTGTTATTCCCATCATGGTAAGGAGATTCCGGCTGGAATCAGGCCTCATTCCACTAGGGCTACTGCTACCTCTACAGCTTTTTTAAGGGGGGTGGCTACTAAAGATATTTTGGAAGCAGCTACTTGGAGTTCAGTGCATACTTTTTCTAAACATTACCACCTTTCTCTTTATTCTAAATCTAGGGCTGGATTTGCCACTGCAATATTACAGGGCATTTTGGCAGCTCCTAATGCTTTATGATTTTGCCAACCTCCCTTACCTCTGCTTTGGGATTCTACCCATATGTAAGGACTGCAGCAATGTGAGATGAAGAACATAGTACAGTTTTGTACCTACCATAAATGTAGATGTTCGAAGATACACATTGCTGCAGTCCAATTAACCCTCCCTCCTTCCCCTCTATAGTTTGGAATGGTTGTATGGTTTAGGTGGTAGCTGTGATTTGTACATATTTTCTTTTTGGGAAGTATTCTGTTTTTGGCTGTGGGCTTTCTTTTTAGGGCCTTCTGACATCTGGGGCAAGAAAAGACTGAGGATATGACGTCGGTCATGCGCTCTTATACCCTGACGCTCTGATGTCAGTTCTGAGCGCCCATGACCGACGTCAGCCTAATACTTTGGTATTCAGGCCGACCGAGGGACAGCGGACTACCCATATGTAAGGACTGCAGCAATGTGTATCTTCGAACATCTACATTTATGGTAGGTACAAAACTGTACTTTTTGTGTATCTTTTAGAACCAAGGGGGGCCTCCTCTAGTAGAGGTTTTAGCATGTTTTCTACATACTGAGAAAGGGGCTCAGTTGCCCAACCACACCCAGATACTATGGGTCACATAGGAGGTTTCAACAGAGTTTTATTTATCTTAGTTAACCCACTAAATGTTGGTATCAAAGGATGTTCCACCAACAAAAACTCATAAAGATCAAGGTCCAGCAACCCATACATCAATAACTCATAAAGTACTTCCCTAATAGTATTCAAGCTTTTATCAATATCCTTAGTATCTGTTGAAGGATATGTATCAATGTCTGAAAGCATTTCTTGCACAGACCTTAAATAGTCAGTCCTGTTTACAACAGTAACAGCACCCCCTTTATCAGCTGGTCTAATACTAATATTATCCAGCCTCTGCAACTGCTCTAAAGCTTCACTTTCTAATGCTGTTAAATTAGAAAAATGACTTTTCATCTTATCAAATGCTTCATATATCCAGTTCACATACTCTAATGAATGCTTCCATAGTGCTAGATAAAGGGGGGTTGAAAGTATTACGTTTGTGACAAGAAAAAGTATTTACACTTACATTAGAGGCATCCATTTCACCATACAAACATTTCAACGTTACATTCCTGGCAAATAACCTCGAATCTAGGATAATATCAGTGAGTTCTGATCTCCTAGCTGGAATAAAGTTCAAGCCCTTGTTAAGGAGCGCAACTTGTGCTTCCGTTAAAGTAACGTCAGACAAATCAAATACAAGTTCGTTATGTGTTTGCAAGTCAGATGCATATGGCAAATCAATACGACCAATTCCCTCTGCTGAATCTGCTAGAGGGTGATAGTCCTTAGCACATGATGTTACGATGGGAAATTCAGTCAGAGCAGTACTAGATAAAGCATTAACAGGCCAGTCAAAATCTTTTAATCTCTCTACACATATTTGTTGCTTATTACGATCTTGACCAGACAGTTCTGGTGTTGGCTAATAGTCATGATTTACAAAAAAATAACTCTTCTAAAGGGACACTTACGCATGCATAATGTCCTTGTGAAAATAGCTGAGGAATTCATTCTTTATCAAGCATCAAACTCACTTGTACTTGGAGCAGTCGGTCATTCACCTCTACTGCTGGCACCTGTGTCGCATTGTAATGCTTGCGGAGGTGTTCTGCTTCAGATGATCCCTTATAGGTGATCGCCCTCTGCTGGTAGCATCCGGTAGCTACGTAGGCAGAGGTAGCAGAGTAAAAGGTTTGGCAGAGAAGGGAGGTATCGTAGCCACTGAATTTCGCCCAGCATCTTTGGCTTTGCTACGAGCCCCAGGTGAAGATACAGTCACTTGTGTTTTACCATTCACTGAAGTAGATGTTTGACTCTCAGCCAAGACATCTTGATGGAAATGTAGTAACATAGTTGTAGATGCAGAGCCTTGCTGGTGGTTAGTACAAGAAGCAGTTACATTATCACCAGTGGGTTGTTTATCTGCATTCTCTGTCGGACTGAATGGGGCAGTATTCAATTCATGGCTCCTCGGCCAGACAAAGATATGCCCTTTAATAAAGTCCGTATAATCCCTATGGAGTTCCTTTTGCTTCTGTTGCTTCAGTCTATATTCATATGCTAGTAGATCTGCACAAACGTTATCTAATCTTAACAAAAAATCCTCACCAGTATAGTCCATTTTTATCTGTCGCAAAAGCCTTTCCATCTCCGCTCTAATCAACATTTTTATGGGCATGTAATGATCCACCAAGAGTTTTAGATAACTAAAGCTTAGTTCCAAGTTCAATTTTTGTCACTGTGAGAGTAGCTCGGGTTCAGAGTTGCCCTGCGTGAGCATTTTAGTTATTCTCAAGCCCCTTGGTATAACTTTATATTCAAGGCAAGCCTCTAGATGGAATCTTTGCCATTCATATTTCTTTAGTTTGTACATAAGACTCTCAAATTGTTTCAGAAGGCTTAAAAAATCTGATAGCACTTCTGTTTATTCCAATCCATCTGCATCAGGTACATTCAAGTTCAAGCAAAGGTGAGGGTTTGGCTGATTACGTACATATTTAATATGCTTATCAAGTCAATCATGTATATGATTTACTCCTCTGGAAATTTGATAACTGATAACTTCAGAGTCAATTGATTCAGCCATGTGCAGTGTGGTGCTTAACAAAGTGAAACAAGCAAAAGAAACAAACAGCACCCACTCCTGGTAAAGGTTGCTCACAAGCAAATTAGTCCAAATAAGAAAAACAAAATGTGAGCAAACCAACAGAGCTGAATGATGGCCAAGAAATGTCATTTGTAGATTTGTTATTAAAAAGAAAGGATAAGCGCTTTCACGGAGTTATCACTTCTTCAGATCCACATAAAAACAACAACTAAAACCAGAACAGAAAGTAAAGTCACATGTCACTAAAAACATCAAATCAAATTCACTTCCTCTTAATTAATGCTGGCTTTAAAGGAATATTAGCATTGAGCCCTGGCTCTTTGTGAGCTTGCAGTGCTATTATCCACTTAACTTCCAAATTCTCCAGAAAATTATTCACATCACCCCTCCTCATACCAGTGTTAACTAACTGTAGGACTCTAAAACAAAAATATTGTGTCCTGTTTTAGCTGTGTGTGTTGCTAAAGCATTAGTGATGAAATTGTTCCTGATATTGCCAACATGCTCCAAAATCCTTTCTTTAAACCTGCTCATCGTCTTATCTACATAAAAAACTAAGACACTGCATGCAGGTTGCTAAGTAAACAAGACAATTACTGTTGCACATGGCAAAAAATCTCGGAATAAATTCTCTCCTGGTTTTGGGATGAATAAATACTTGTTCTCTGACTATAAAAGTAGAGGCTTTACATTTGCCACAGGGAAAAGTTCTAAAACCTTGTGGAGAATCAGCCACTGCAGCTCTAGGACCATAGCATAACATCCTCTTCAAACTTTTATTATTCCCAAATATAAAGCTAGGATGGCAGCCAACTACTATGTTTATAACTTCATCACCTGATAAAATAGGCCAATTCTTTTTGAAAATATCACAAAATTCAAAAACATTACTGGGATATGTAAGAAGCATCTTAGAATGTAAGTGACTCAAGTTATTATTGCAATGTCTACTGCTGTAGTTCCTGTGTTTACTGGATAATTAGAGGGCTCTTTAAGTTATCAGCTGAGATGGTCAAATTTCCAGACGAGTAAATCATATACATGATGGACTTGATAAGCATATAAAATATGTATTTAATCAGCCAAACCCTCTCCTTTGCTTGAACTTTAATATACATGATGCAGATGGATTGGAACAAACAGAAGTGCTATTAGATTTTTTTAAGCCTTCTGAAACAATTTGAGAGTCTTATAGGTTCATAGGTTCATACTAGGCTATCTGCCCTAGGGCATTTACAAGCCTAGCCAGAGTGTGTTTGGCTTTCGCCACCCATTTTAAAATGAATTTTGCTATGCCCTTTTTCGAGGTTAGTATACTGTGCATCTGTCTAACAGTGACACAGAAGTGATACCTGGAGTAAATCTACGATCTCCCATCCACTCATCAAGATTCCTCTTGAAGAGAGTCAATGAGGGACTCTGCCTAACCTGGACTGGGATTTTATTCCAGAGTGAAGGGAGCCTCTGGGTTATGAATCTGTCCCTCCAGCATGTCCTATTTATTTCAGTGCTGAGGTTCAAGTCTCTCGAGTGCGTAGCTCGATGGGATTTGGATTTTCTGAGGTGCAGCATGTCCATTAATTCCGGGTTGGACATGGCTTTATACGTCAGGCACAGATCGCCTCTTAGCAGGCGGTATGCCACTGAGTAGAGCTGGAGTTTCTTTAACCGGGCAGCATATGGCATCTGTTTGAGCCCTTTGATCCTCTTGGTGAGGTACTTTTGGGGTCTTTCCAGTTGCTGCAGGTGTCTGGTAAGGTACATCCCAAAAGGGGCATTGTACTCAATTATGGGCCTGATGAGGGATGAGTAAAGAGGCATGATGACCTCCCCTGATCTAGATGTGAATCCCTTCATGATTAGGTGGGCTATATAAAATGATTTTCTAACCACTTTGGCCACATGGTTGTTGAATGAGAGATTGCTATCAACTTGGGTCACCAGGTCCCTAATTACTTCTTCCATACTTAATGGATTACCATCTATGTGGTAATTTGTGGGCACTTTGTTTTTGCTGAAGGGGATGACTATACACTTTTTGGTGTTTAGCTTGAGGCCATGGCTCTGGTACCAGTTGTCTGCTTCTATGAGGCCCTTTTGTAGGATGCTTGTGTCGGCTGGAGAGTTGATTATGGCAACCAGTTTGCAGTCATCTGCGAACTTGGTCAGCTACAGTCCTTCCGTGTTGGCCTGTACCTCAGAGAAATATATACCGAACAAGAGAGGTCCCAGGACTGAGCCTTGTGGGACGCCACTTGTAACTGGTTTGGAGTCTAACATGGCTCCAGCAATTCTAACCATGTGGGTTCTGTCCTTGAGCCAGTTTGCAACCCATCTAGTGACATAGGGGTTTATATTTAAGCTGGTGAGCTTATCTATAATGCCCGAGTGGGGTATTGTATCGAAGGCTTTTGCGAGGTCCAGGTAGGCTGTGTGGACCACCTTCCCCTCATCAATGGCCTTGGTGACTGTTTCAAAGAAATCGACCAGGTTTAAGAGGCAGGATCTGCCCTTAACAAAGCTGAACTGGGTAGGATCCAGTGTCTGTAGGTCCCCAATATCTTTATTTATGAGGTCCATGATGATCCTTTCCATAGCTTTGCAGACCAAGCTAGTCAGGCTTATGGGGCGATAGTTTCCAGGATCCGTTGAGGCACCACCTTTGTGGAGAGGGACCACTGTTGCTGTACGCCACTCTTTGGGTACATATCCTGTAGTAAGGCTGAGATTGAACACTAGTTTTATGTTTGGGTTTAGTTCTTCTTGGAGTTCATGTAGGATGCAGCCCAGGACACAGTCTGGTCCCATTGATGCTGTGTTTTTTGCTTTGGAGAGGGTGGCTCTTACCTGAGCATCTGAGATGTCAGGGGGGCAGCACTCTGCTGGGATAGATATTTGCCCTTTTGGTGGGGAAGGGGGGGGGAGAAGTTTGCGCTGAACCTGTCAGCTAGGATGTTGGCAATGTCTGTGAGTTCGGTGTATTTTTTGTCATTTTGGACTAATTCTGAGCATATCTGGGAATTCCCACCCAGGTTTCTAACATAACTAAAGAAAGCCTTGTGATTATCCTTAGTGTCCTGTGCAATTTTTCTCTCGAAGCTGGCCTTAGATGATTTTATGAGTGCCCGTAGTTTTTTGCTAATACTGATCAGAGATGCCTTCCCTTTTTGGGATTTTGCTCTATCATGTAGTAGCTTCCTCCTTCTATTGTATAGTTTGTTTATGGCTGGGGTCCACCAGACAGGACGCCTGCCTTTGGAGGATTGGGTCTTGGTTTTGTTTGGGATTGCATGATCCATGCATTCCTGAAGGTGTTCATAGAATGCGTTTATAAAGGATTCTGTGGTCTGGGCCGTATTTTCCATAGGCCCGGGGGCTTTGAAGGATTCCACCTCGGTTTTGAGGAGTGTGAAATTTGCTTTAGAGAAGTTTTTCACTGTGGTTTTCTTGGCAGGGGCTGGGGTCGGGATGTGAATATCTAGTGAGATTAGTTTATGGTCTGATTTTACCAGTGAGGGATACACTTCTTATGTACAAATTAAAGAAATATGAATGGCAAAAATTCCAACTAGAAGCTTGCCATGAATATAAAGTTATACAAAGGGGCTTGAGAATAACTAAAATGCCCACACAGGGCAACTCTGAACCCGAGATACTCTCACAGTGGCAAAAATTGAACTTGGAACTAAGCTTTAGTTATGTAAAACTCCTGGTGGATCATTACATGCCCATAGAAATGTCGTTTAGAGTGGATACGGAAAAGCTTTTGTGACAGATAAAAATGAACTATCCTGGTGAGGATTTTTTCTTGCGATTAGATAACGTTTGTGCAGATCTACTAGCGTATGAATGTAGATTGAAGCAACAGAAGCAAAAGAAACTCCATAGGGATTATACAGACTTTATTAAAGGGCATATCTTTATCTATCGATGAACCATGAATTGAATACTGCCCCATTCAGTCCAACAGAGAATGCAGATAAACAACCCACTGGTGATAATGTAACTGCTTCTAGTACTAACCACCAGCAAGGCTCTGCATCTACAACTATGTTACTACATTCCCATCAAGATGTCTTAGCTGAGAGTCAAGCATGTACTTCAGTGAATGCTAAAACACGAGTGACTGTATCTTCACCTGGGGCTTGTAGCAAAGCCAAAGATGTTGGGCGAAATTCAGTGGCTATGATAACTCCTTTCTCTGCCAATCCTTTTACTGCACTACCTCTGCCTACTAAGCTACTGGATACTACCAGCAGAGGAGAGTCACCTATAAGGGATCATCAGAAGTGGAAGGCCGCCGCAAGCATTACAAAGTGACACAGGCGCCTTCAGTAGAGGTGAATGACCGACTGCTCCAAGAACAACTGAGTTTGATGCTTGATAAAGAACAAATTCCTCAGCTAATTTCACAAGGACATCATCCAAAGCTAAGACTACAGCATCTATGGAACCAGATGACATCCCGAGCTGTGTACTACATGAACTACAATATGAACTGGCACCTCACTTAAGTGTGATGTTTAATCATAGCCTCACCTCAGGTTTCATGCCCACTGAGTGGTGCAGAGCTACAGTTATCCCACTCTACAAGGGGACAATCCACCTTGGATCTTGGAAACTACCGTCCCATCAGTCTGGCGAGCCTTATCTGCAAGACCATGGAGCGTATTATCATGGAACTTATAAACAAAGACATTGGCAAAATTCAAACACTGGACCCAAGCCAGTTTGGGTTCATGAAGGGTCGATCTTGTCTCCTGAACCTGATTGACTTCTTCAAATCAGTCTCCAGAGCCATGGACAAGGGTAAGGTGGTCCACACAGCCTATCTAGACCTTGCCAAGGCCTTTGACACCATCTCCCACTCTGGAATCATAAATAAACTTACTAAGCTGGGCATTAATCCCTACGTCACCCAATGGGTTGCCAACTGGCTTACTGACAGAATCCACACTGTAAAAGTAGCTGACTCCAAATCCAGGTCCAGACAAGTGACAAGTGGAGTACCTCAGGATTTAGTCCTGGGACTGCTCTTGTTTGGCATCTACTTCTCTGAAGTACAGGCCAACAAAAAGGGACTCTGGCTAACAAAGTTCACAGACGACTGCAAACTGTGAGCCATTATTGAATCCCCAAATTATGTGGATACTCTACAAAAGGGCCTTACAGAAACAGATGCTTGGTTCCAGAGCCATGGGCTCAAGCACAATGCCAAGAAATGTATAGTTATCCCCTTTGGGAAAAAACATGTACCCGTGAATTACCACATAGGTGGCAGTACACTAATCACCGAAAGTGTGATAAGAGACTTAGGGACACAGGTGGACAGTGGTCTCACCTTCGATAACCACATCGCCACAACAGTCAGGAAATACTTCTATGTGGCACACCTCATCAGTAAGGGCTTTTCATCCAGAAAAAAGGAGGTCCTTGTCCCACTGTACTCATCCCTCATTAGACCCATTATAGAATACAATGCCCCATTTGGTATGTACCTCTCAAGACATCTGCAGCAACTGGAAAGGCCGCAGAAATACCTCACTAAAAGAATGACAGGCCTAAAGCAGATGCCCTATGCTGACTGCCTTAAAAAACTCCAGTTATACTCTGTCGCATATCATCTACACAGAGGCGATCTCTGCTTAACATACAAGGCCATGTCAAACCCAGAGCTGTTGGACATGCTACACTTAAAGAAATCCCAATTCCTCAGAGCCACGCACTCCAGGGATCTAAACCTTGTCATCACAATAAACAAAACATGCTGGAGGGATAGGTTCCTGACCCAGAGACTCCCCAGACTCTGGAATAGACTGCCCATACATGTCAAGCAGAGTGCCTCTTTGGCCCTCTTCAAAAGGAACCTTGACGATTGGATGGGAGAAAGGAAATTCACCCCGAGGATCACATCAGTCACCCAGCTATACAGGGGTCCAGGGAAGTAAATAGTGTGGGAAGAAATAGCCAGGGAATTGTTATGGCTAGGCTTGTATAAGCCCTAGGGCTGATAGCCTAGTACCAACCTATGAACCTATGGTCAAGATCGTAATAAGCAACAAATATGTGTAGATAGTTTAAAAGATTTTTGACTGGCCTGTTCATGCTTTATCTACTACTGCTCTGACTGACTTTCCCATCGTAACATCATGTGCTAAGGATTTTCACCTCCTAGCAGATTTGGCAGAGGAAATTGGTCGTATTGATTTGGCATATGAGTTTGACTTGCAAACACATAACAAACTTGTATTTATTTTGTCTGATGTTAGTTTAACTGAAGTACACGTTGCGCTCCTTAACAAGGGCTTGAACTTTATTCCAGTTAGGAGATCAGAACTCACTGATATTATCCTGGATTTGAGGTTATTTGCCAGGAATGTAATGTCGAAATGTTTGTATGGTGAAATGGATGCCTCTAATGTAAGTGTAAATACTTTTTCTTGTCACAAAGGTAGTACTTTCAACCCCCCTTTATCTAGCAATATGGAAGCATTCATTAGAGTATGGTAACCTGACATATATGAAGCATTTGATAAGACTAAAAGTAATTTTTCTAATTTAACAGCATTAGAAAGTGAAGCTTTAGTGCAGTTGCAGAGGCTGGATAATATTAGTATTAGACCAGCTGATAAAGGGGGTGCTGTTGTTGTTCTAAACAGGACTGACTATTTAAGCTGTGTGCATGAAATGCTTTCAGACGTTGATACATATGCTTCAATAGATACTAAGGATATTGATAAAAGCTTGAATACTATTAGGGTAGTACTTTATGAGTTATTGATGTATGGGTTGCTGGACCTTGATCTTTATGAGTTTTTGTTGGTGGAACATCCTTTGATATCAACATTTAATGGGTTACCTAAGATACATAAAACTCTGTTGAAACCTCCTATGTAACCCATAGTATCTGGGCATGGTTGGGCAACTGAGCCCCTTTCTCAGTATGTAGAAAACATGCTAAAACCTCCACTAGAAGAGACCCCCTTGATTCTAAAAGATATACAACACTGTCTAGTTATTCTATTTGAAAAAGTACAGGGTCTTGATCTAACAGAAGTACTGTTAGTCACATTAGATGTCAAAATGTTATTCACAGTAATCCCGAATGTAGATGGCATTGAAGCAATTAGACTTTTTCTGGCACACCATAGCCAATATAGTCACAATACTGTAACTGTGATTTGTACACTGTTGGACCTGATTTTGAATCATAATGTCTTTCTTTTTGATGGTTGTTATTTTTTTGCAGAAACAAGGGGTGGCCATGGGTACCCCTTGTGCCAACACCTATGTCAATTTGGTGTTGGCACAGTAGGAGGAAGAACACATACTGAATGATAACATCTTTAGTGACTTTCTAATGTAATATGGTAGCTTTGTGGATGGCATTCTTCTGTTATGGAAAGGGGATGATACACAACGGAAAAGATTTATTGAATACCTTGAAAGCACTACTAGCTACCTTAGATTCGTTATGAATTGGTCACTAACTAGTATAGACTTTTTGGATGTCACATTGTAAAAGAATGCTCTGGGTAGGCTTGATACCAAATGCTTTAGGAAAGCATGCTGGAAGAATAGTATATTACATAAATCCAGTATGCATCCTTCTCATATTTTCCCAAACATTGCAAAAGGACAATCTTTGAGGCTTTCACGCTTGAATACTGATGATAAGGATATGACTGAATCCATCAATACTTTTTTACATGACCTTCAGATAGGGGGTACCCATATAAGGTTACTGCCAATGTTTGTAAAGAGGTACAAGCACAGAGGGATCATAAAGGAGCCCCCCATTTTTCCAGTAAACACAGGAACTACAATAGTAGACATCGTAATAATAATTTGAGTCACATACGTTCCAAGATGCTTCTTAGATATTCCAGTAATGTTTTTGAATTTTGTGATATTTTCAAAAAGAGTTGGCCTATTTTTCAGGTGATGAAGTTATAAGCAAAGTAGCTGAGTGCCATCCTAGCTTTATTTTCAGGAATAATAAAAGTTTAAAGAAGATGTTATGCTACGGCCCTAGAGCTGCAGTGACTGATTCTCCACAAGGCTTTGGAACTTTTTCCTGTGGCAAATGTAAAGCCTGTACTTTTATAGTCAGAGAACAAGTATTTATTCATCTCAAAACCAGGAGAGAATTTATTATGAGATTTTTTGCCATGTACAACAGTAATTGTCTTGTTTACTTAGCAACCTGCACGCAGTGTCTTAGTTTTTATGTAGGTAAGATGATGCGTAGGTTTAAAGAAAGGATTTTGGAGCATGTTGTCAATATCAGGAACAATGTCATTACTTACTAATGTGTTAGCAACACACACAGCTAAAACAGGACACAATATTTTCTGTTTCAGAGTCTTACTGTTAGTTAACCCTGGTATGAGGAGGGGTGATGTGAATAATTTTCTGGATAATTTGGAAGTTAAGTGGATAATAGCACTGCAAACTCACAAAGAGCCAGGGCTCAATGCTAATATTCCTTTAAAGCCAGCATTAATTAAGAGGAAGTGAATTTGATTTGATATTTTTAGTGACATGTGACTTTACTTTCTGTATAAATCATTGGTTTTAGTTGTTGTTTTTATGTGGATCTGAAGAAGCGGTAACTCAGTGAAAGCGCTTATCCTTTCTTTTTAATAAAGAATCTACAAAGGATGTTTCTTGGCCTTCATTCAGCTCTGTTAGTTTGCTGACATTTTGTTTTTCTTATTTGGACTAATTTGCTTGTGAGCTACCTTTAACAGGAGTGGGTGCTGTTTGTTTGTTTTACTTTAAATGTTTAAAGTCGTCAGGTGTGCCCCCTCACAATCCTATGTAGAAATGCAGTAACATATAAGTGTGAGGAGTAATATCAGTGAAGCACAGATTGTCCGAGCTGGCCCAGTCTACAGGATAGATTTTTGCATGTATACAATATGCAGAGTTCTGTGTGTTAGGTTGTTGTGTGTTCAATATTGCCTGAAAGTGGTCAGCATATAGACATGGAGGGTTGTGTCTCGGTGGCCTATGGGCAGTATTGTGGTTGACAGGGCCATGTTTCAACAACTGCAGTGCCAGCCACAATGCTTCTCAGCAATACCCATATCAGCAGTCGTCCATACTCACTTTCCAGATGTCAATATCTGTCACCATCTGAAAGATGGACATGCCATAAACGTGGGCCCATACATACAAACAGTACACAGGTGGAGGTAGCCAAGACAGAGTGCATATAATGTAACTGTCAACTGCACACAACTTTTAAATTGTACATACAGGTTAGCAGCACATTAGTTGCCCATGTTGTATGGAATACTGGTGTAGTCTGGCCAATCACTGGCAGACCACAAAAGGCACAGTTATGAAGTAATGAGAGATTGCCTATGTCCATGCACAAGGCAGAATAAGGGGAATGTCCCAGGTATATCTGTGAGTCAGCTGCAAGTAGCTTCCATATCACACATGCACTCAGCTCACCCCCATCGTCAGCCACAGGATTATCACAGGTCATATCCTTGCTGTTGGGAATGAGTACAGTATGAACCCACTTCTGTATGGGAATACCCACAGAATGCAGCATGCTGAAGAGGTGTCCAATGCAGGTGTGTCCCAAGCTGTAAGCAGCACCCTGCCTGTATCCAGACCAATGGATCAATATGGACAGGAAGTATTGCCAGTAACACCTCACACACCTACCCTGTCACCTCAGGGGAATCCACTGGCTCACAGCCTGGGAATACAGGAGTGACAGAATGCACTGGCCTGCTACAGATGGCCTGCATCACTACCAAATGGCCTTCAGTCTTCTGTCAAAGGCCTGTGCCTCACCTGTAGTGCCAGTGTATGGTATCTCATGGGGTCCAAACTAACAACCTAACACAGTCAAAAGAACACAAATGCAAGGCCATGTTGACAAATCCCAGTAGCATGGCCCCCATGTCCCACTGCATGAACTGTGGACCAATCCATAAATTCCACTGGGATGAAGGGACAACTATAGGGATACTTCTTAGATATGGCTCGCATAATGTTAGGAAGAGGATAGAATAACAGAGGGGGGTGTAGAAGCATGGACGTCATGGAGTGTGTGAAGTCTGAAACTCTGATGTGTGCCCATACTACCCCTGCCTGCAAACCCATTAATGGGTGGCTACAAATCTGATCGTAAACCACAATGTGAAGGGGAAATGACCAGATATATGAGCCTTGACTCTGGGTTGCCTTGGTGAATCTGTACAGCTGAGAGGTATGGCCACAGCAGGATATGGTCATTCTGTTAAGTCACTACATGTACAAGAAGGGGATCCTCAGCCACCATACTACCAAGGTGCTGGACCCTTTACACAGACCCATCAGCAAGTGTCTGTAGCTGCCCCTCCAGAATGGCAGTAGTGTGCAAGAATGTGTAGGCTGTGGCTCACAATACTGGACTCTGCTTCATTCATCTTGAATTTCCTGGTAAATAACTGTGAGCAAATAATTGTATCTGTCAGTAGCTGATGACATAATACATCACAGTGTAAAAGAGAACATATGTTTGAATATCTCTGCTAACACTAACCATGCAACACAAGCAGCACAGACAGCAATAGTTACAGTATCCCCCTATCTTTCACCCATTGTGACTCCATATTGTCAACCTATCTACAGATATCCTGCAGAAACTGTTTGCTAGCTGTAGGTGTAGAACACCAAACCCTGGACTGGAGTACAACCCTACCTGGAATGGATTCACACACTCAATACAGAAGGTCATACTGGGCATGCTCCTACACTTAGAGAAATGAAGCCCATGTCTGACAATGTAGTGGACTATACATATCTGTCATTTGCAGATGTCTGTGCACACACTCCAAATTGTACACCATTTGTGTTTCACACACACATTGGATAGGAATACTCACACATATATAAGGCCAACAGACTATAATATATCAAACATACACACACACACCGATGTGGGGAAAAGAGAGACAGACAGTGACAGACAGAATGCCATTATGAGGTCTGTCCCACCCACTACACATCCCATTGGCCTATATCACATGATGTGTTGATATCAATCACTGTAGACATTCCTTTTGGTAGCCCTCAGCCCTATAGTGTCGGTGGTGCTTGTGATAACTGTGTAACACTATAGTACAAATAAGTATTGATGTAGCATTTGTAAACTGAGTCCTGTAAAATGTAAAGTTGTGTGTGACTGAGTGTATGTGTGTGTGTGTGTGTGTGTGTGTGTGTGTGTGTGTGTGTGTGTGTGTGTGCGTGCGTGCGTGTGTGTGTGTGTGTGTGTGTGTGTGTGTGTGTGTGTATGTGTGTGTGTGTGTTTCCAGAGGAATTATTTATGGCCCATTCACACACATTGCACTTTCCATTGTACATGTTAGCACTCCCACTGATGTCAGTCACCTTGAAATAATCCGTGGCCAAATCTCAGCCCTAAAAACTCTGTGGTGCTTGTGATAACTGCATAATACTGTAGTATAACAAACTAATTAGGTAGGAGTTCTAATCCCAAGCAAAGCAACTGTGTGTGTGTTTGGAGACAAATAATTTTGAGGCCATTCACACTCACTACACCTCCCATTGCCCTTCTTTAGCAATCCTGCTGTCAGTCACCTTGAAATAACTCATTGGCCAAGTCTTAGTCCATAAGCTCTGTGGCATGTGCAATAACTATGTAATACTATAGTGTAACAATTTAGTTAGGTAGGAGTTCTAATCCTGTCCTGGCAACTGTGAAAATGTGTATGCTTGTGTAAGACAGAGTGTGTGTGTTTTTGTTGACACCTGATTTTGTCATCATTCACACTTACTACACTTCCCTTACCCCTCCTTTAGCACTGCTTCTGATGTCACTCAGCTTCAAACATAACTTTGGACAGCTCTCCAACATATAAGCTATGTGGTGCTTGCGATGACTGTGTAATACCTTAGTGTAGCAAACTTGGTCTTGGCAACTGTGAAAATGTGTGTGTTTGTGTAAACAAGTGTGTGCCTTTGTTGACATATGATTTTGTGGACATTCACACTTACTAGACTTCCCTTACCCCTCCTTTAGCACTGCTGCTGATGTCACTCACCTTCAAAGATACCTCTGGGCAGCTCTCCAGTATATAAGCTCTGCAGCGCTCACAATAACTGCATAATACCATAGTGTAGCAAACTAGTTAGGTCCTCACAACTGTGAAAATGTGTGTGTTTGTATGAGAGAGAGTGTGTGTATTTGTTGACACCTGATTTTGTGGACATTGATACTTACTACACTTCCCTTACCCCTTCTTTAGCACTGCTGCTGATGTCACTCACCTTCAGAGATACCTTTGGACAACCCCCAACAAATAAACTTTGTGGCGCTTGCGATAACTGCATAACACCATAGTGTAGTAAACTAGTTAGGTCGAAGTTCTAACCTTAGTCCTGGCAACTGTAGAAAGGTGTGTGCTTGTGTGAGAGAGTGGGTGTGTCTTTGTTGACACCTGATTTTGTGGTCATTCACATTTACTACACTTCCCTTACCCATCCTTTAGCACTGCTGCTGATGTCACTCACCTTCAAAGATACCTTTGGACAGTTCGCCAACATATAAGCTCCATGGCACTTGTGATAACTGTGTAAAGCAATAGTGTAGCAAACTAGTTAGGTAGGATTTCTAATTCTGGTCCTGGCAACTGCAAAAATGTGTGTGTTTGTGAGAAAGAGAGGTTGTGTGTCTTTGTTGACACCTGATTCTGTGGACATTCACACTTACTACACTTCTCTTACCCCTCCTTTAGTACTGCTGCTGATGTCACTCACCTTCAAAGATGCCTTTGGACAACCCGCCAACATATAAGCTCCATGGCACTTGTGATAAAGTACAGTTGTGTACACTTACCATAAATGTAGATCTTCGAGTGTATTCACTGTTGCAATCATCACATTTGAGTTATCCCTGCCAGGGTAGCCCTCAGCCGGCTAGAATACCAGAGGCTTAGTATTTCTGCATCAGTTGCTGTCGTTTCAGGACTGACATCAGGTCATCAATAGTATAAAGTAAGGCAACTGATGCCATTACATCAGTTTTTCTTGCCCTAACTGTCAGGAGCCCCCCAACTGGGAGCCAGGTTGTGGTGGAAGAACCCCACCAGTAGAAAGTAAATACCAAAATGTTCCTTATAAGTAGAGACAGAAAGAAAAAAGAGGGGGGGGAGGGAGGGAAACCAGGACTGTAACAGTGAATACACTCGAACATCTACATTTATGGTAAGTTTACATAACTGTACTATGTTCTTCGTGTTTCAATGTTGAAGTCATCACATTTGGGTTGATTCCCAAAGCTGAGAAAAAGGGTGGAGGCACTCAAGGAGACTAGGGGCTGGCTAGGATGCCCTGTAAGATTGCAGTGGCAAAGCCTGCCCTGGATTTAGAGAAAAAAGGCAGGTGGTAATGCTTGGTGAAAGTGTAAACAGATGTCCAGGTGGCAGCCTCCTGGATGTCCCTGGTGGGGACTCCTCTGAGAAAAGCAGCAGAGGTGGGGCTGCTCTGGTGGAGTGAGTCCTAACCCCCTTGAGGGGAGTTTTCCTGTGTTGCTTGTAACAGAAAGGGATGCAGTGTGCTATCCATTTGGAAATTGTTTGTTTGGAAATGGCTTTGCCCTCTGCCCCTGCAGCAAAACTAACCAGTAATTGATCAGACTTTCTTAATGGTTTAGTCCTGTCTAGATAGAATCTGAGCTGTCTATGCACATCTAGAGAGTGCAAGATCCTTTCCCCCTTGTTCTGTGGGTTAGGAAAAAAGGTGGGCAAAAGAATGAATTGGTTGAGAGCCACACTGGACACCACTTTGGGCATGAAGGATGGGTTAGTGTGGAGGGAAACCCTGTCAGCATGGAAGATGATAAAGGGCTCCACAGCCATGAGTGCTTGTGGCTCGGAGACTCTTCTGGCTGAAGTGATGGCCAGAAGAAAAGCTGTCTTCCAAGAGAGAGAAAGTTTAGCTCTGCTGAAGATGCTGGTTCAAAGGGTGGCAGGGTGAGCTTTTCCAACACAAAGTTAAGGTCCCAAGCTGGGGTGTTGCTCTTCTGGGTGGCCTCATGTTGCTAGCCCCACTTAGGAATTGTTTTATCAGAGGGTGCGAAAAAATGGGTTGCTCAGTGTGGAAATGAGCAGAGATAGCAGAGGCATGAATTTTAATAGAGGAAAAGGAGAGACCACTGTGTAGCAGGTCAGCTAGGTAATCCAGGATGAGAGGTAGGGAGGGCTGTGCCGTATTGGTTCCCTTGGCCTGAATCCAGGTGCAGAACCTTTTACATTTGTCAGCATAAGACTTTCTAGTGCTTGGGCATCTGGCCTCACATATAACATCTAGAACCTGTTTACTGAGGTTGGCAGATTGATCAGTGGTCAAGGAATAAGCCAGGCTGCCAAATTGAGGGTCTGCAATTGGGGATGAATTAATTCTCCTTCCCTCTGGGTCAAAAGAGTTGGGGTCTGAGTGAGATACCATGGTGGCAGTGGGGACAGGCTGCGCAGCAGTGGGTACCAGTGTTGGCGAGGCCAGTCTGGGGCAGTAATAATTGTCCTTGGTTTTTTCCTCCCTTATTTTGAGCAGTACCCTGGTGATGAGAGGTAGTGGAGGAAATGCATAGAATGATAGATTGACCCAGGGGAAGGATATGGCATCCACTTTCCAAGCCATGCAGTGATGCTCCCTGGTGCAAAACTTGCTGAGCTGATGGTTGGTGTGGGAGGCAAAGAGGTAGACCTTCAGGGGGCCCCATTTCTGAGTTATTAGGGTGAAGGTTCTTTTGTCTAGGTGCCACTCATGTGGGTTCAGAAGATTTCTGCTTTTATTGGTCTGCCAGAATGTTTATAGAACCTAGCAGGAATTGTGCTAACAGGTGGAGTTGCATGGCAGAGGCTGTGTGCCAAAGGGTCATGGCCAGCCTGCATAGAGGGTAGGAGTGAGTCCCTCCCTGCTTTTTGATATACCACATTACAGTAGTGTTGTCTGTTTTGATCAGGAGAGCCCCTGGGGAGAGTAGGGGGCCTGAAAGCTGTCAATGCATGCTGGACAGCTAACATATCTTTCTGGTTGATGTGCAGATGGAGTTGCTGTGGGCTCCATTGCCCCTGTATGCACCTGACATCCTAGGGGTAAATGTAGGTGGGCAGAGGGAGGGGGTGGGGAGGAGAGCCATTGTGAGTTCTTACCATGATGGGGTGGCTTAGAACTCCCTGGTTTTGAAGTGGAGGAATTCCGCTGTTTTGATCTCTGCATTCCCTGTGGCTGTTGTCTGGGGGGGGGTCTGCTTCCACAGGGTCTGGGCTGAACTGACCTGGTGGGAGCAGGAAAGGACCAGTGCATGGAGGGGCAATGTCTGCTGAACATTAGTGGCTGGACCTGTAGGAAATCCTTAACTGTCTGCATAGATTTAGCTTTTCTTCCATCTTTTTTAAGTCCTCTTCTGCCTTAGTGCCAAATAAGTTTTATTTTTGTGCAAGGGTGCATCCAATAATTTAGATTTAACATGGTCTGGTAAGGGGTGTTCCTTAAGCCATGCATGTCTTCTAAGTACAAAACCGGTGATTGCTGCCCTGCAAGAAGCTTCTAGGGCATCAAAACCACAGTGTAAGGTATGCTTGGTCACTTGACTTGCAGAATGCATTAACTATTGTAACTCTTTAGATTCTGCACAAGCAGGAAAGGAATACACTTTTTGTTTTAGGAGTTCCATGGTATGTTGCTGAAAGTTTAGCATATGGAACTGGCAATTTAGTGTTCTGATAGCAAGAGAAGCAGAAGTGTAATCTTTTTTACCCCGTTTGTCTAATGCTCGGGAATCCCTATCTGAGGGGGTGGGATACTTAGCAGAGGTTGCTTTAATTCCTTTGGGCCCTTGAGAAATTACCTCAGGGTCAGCAGTAGGGTTTTTGAAAAGAAATTTTTGTGAGTCAGGGACTCTGTAATACCTGTCCGGTTTTCTGGGTGCAGGAGGGAGGGTGTCAGGAGTCAAACTGTTTTTCAGAAAAACATCACCCACAACATCCAGGACTGGGGGAATGTCCAGGGCTCTGTGCTGTGGAAGATCCAGGAATTCTCTGAGTCTCTTTTTATACTGAGGGTAGTCTTGACATTCCCACTGGAAATGCTCCCTTTAGATATGAAGGGTTTCCCCAAAGGAATAGTCCTCGGTTGGAGAGGCTGAAGGAATGGATTCCTCTGCATCAGAATCCTCATAAGCAGAGAGGGGTTGCATGCCTTCATATTCAGATACATCAGAGTCTTCAGACTCCTGTTCAGACAAAACTACTGGGGACAGATCTCTTTTCATAGGTTCATAGGTAGGTACTAGGCTATCGGCCTAAGGACCTAAGTAAGCCTAGCCAACAAAGTTCCCTGGCTTACGCCAACCCAAGAAAGATAATTTCCTGTGCCTCTGTCGAGCAAAGCCACAGAAGTGATCCCCAGAGTGTATTTCCTATTTCCCATCTACTCATCAAGATTTTTCTTGGAGTGTCAATGAGGAATTTTGCTTGACATAGATGAGTAGCTTGTTCCAGAGTATGGGAAGTCTCTGGGACAGGAATCTATCCCTCCAGCAAGTCCTGTTTATTGTGGTGAAAAGGTTTAGGTCCCTAGAGCGTGTAGCTCGGAGGTATTGGAATTTCTTTAGGTGTAGCATGTCCAACAGCTCTGGGTTTGACATAGCTTTATATGTTAGGCAGAGATCACCTCAGAGTAGGCGATATGCTACACAGTAAAGCTGGAATTTTTTGAGATGATCAGTGTAGGGCATCTGTTTGAGGCCAGTAATTCTCTTTGTGAGGTACTTCTGTGGCCTTTCCTGCAGATGTCTTGTGAGGTACATTCCAAAAGGGGCATTGCACTCTATAATGGGTCTAATGAGTGTCGAGTAGAGGGGAACAATTACCTCTTTTTTCCTGGATGAGAACCCTTTTGTGATGAGGTGTGCTATGTAGAAGGATTTCCTGACTACTATGGCAATGTGATTATCAAAGGAGAGACTACTGCCCACCTGGGTCCCAAGGTCTCTTATCACACATTCTGTGTTAAGAAGACTGCCACCTATGTGGTTGTTCATGGGTACAGAGTTTTTACCAAAGGGGATAACAATGCACTTTTTGGCATTGAGTTTGATGCTATGGCTCTGACACCAGGCATCTGTCTCAGTGAGGCCCTTCTGTAGGATGTTCATATCATTTGGGGACTTGACTATAGCTCCTAGTTTGCAGTCATCTGCGAACTTCGATAGCCAGAGGTCTTCTATGTTAGACTGTACTTCAGAGAATTAGATACCAAACAGGAGAGGTCCCAGGACTGAACCCTGTGGTACTCCACTTGTCACTGATTTGAAGTCAGATTTGAAGTCTGCAACTTTTACAGTGTGGGTTCTGTCAGTGAGCCAGTTAGCAACCATTCTTTTGGCATAGGGATTTATACCTAGTTTAGTGAGTTTAGCTATAATTCCAGAATGGGGGATGGTGTTGAAAGTCTTGGCGAGGTCAAGATAGGTTGTGTGGACCACCCTACCCTCATCTGCGGCTTTGGTGACTGTCTCAAAGAAGTCGACCAAGTTCAGGAGGCAAGATCTGCCTTTCACAAACCTGAACTGGGTGGGGTCCAGAGTTTGGAGGTTACCAATGTCTTTGTTTATGAATTCCATGATGATGTGTTCCATGGCCTTGCAGACGAGGCTCGTCAGGCCAATAGGGCGATAGTTCCCAGGATCAGTGCTGGTTCCCCCTTTGTGGAGTGGGATAACTGTTGCTGTGCACCATTCAATGGACACAAAGCCTGACGTGAGGCTATGATTGAACATGGTGCTTAGGTGGGGAGCCAGTTCGTTCTGAAGTTTGTGTAAAACATTTTCCTTTTGGAAGGGGTAGCTTGGCTTCCCCTGATTAGCATGATAAGGTCTTCCACCATTTTAAGCATTTGAGAGTGAGGCAAGGAAGCAGGTGCCTGAGATTGGGTCATTGGTTTCTTGGGTGTGGTTTGTACCCCAGACCGTAGAAACTCGGTAGTTTTTGAAAGAATGGTAGACGCGAAAGAAGTCATCGGTTTGTGACGAGAATCGGTAGTGCAAATTACTTCCTCAGAAGCCAGTGCCTTCTCAGCAGCTCTGGACCCATTTGAGGGTGAGACAACAACAGGATCCTTAGTCAAAGAAGAGTTTTGTGGCATACTGGCCTCCAAAAGGGCCTCAGTAGCGGCCTGCGAATCCACAGAAATGGACATCAGGGGCTCCAAAAGTGCCTCACTGAGGACTGGAGAACTGATGACTAGCTTAATGGAAGCATCATCAGTAAGTTTGGACCTGTGCGGTCAGTCTCTGTCTTTATCCTTATGTTTTTTCAGAAGAGCTGCTGTTGGATGGCTTACCAAAGCCATATCGGAATTCGAGGACAGTAAGCGAAAATATCTAGCTCAAATAAGGTTCTGATGACGCATAGTTCTGGCATTAAACAAAGCACAAAAGTGACAGAGAGGGATGTCATGATCAGAGCCTAAGCAAGTGACGCAGTAAGAATGAAACTTTCAGTGTGGTATTTGCTTTCCACAGGCGAGACAATTGTTAACTTTTTCTGACATCGGTTAGAGCAAGAAAAAAGGATCCCCAACGGGGTACTTAGCTTTTAGAAGACTTTAGCTTCAATTCGGAAGACAAAACCTCAGGTAGCAGCCGACCAGCACTCGTGCAAACTGTTTCTGCTTTGGGCTTCTCGGCAAGAAAGACTGATGTAATGGTGTTGGTTGCCTTACTTTATACTACTGATGACCTGACGTCAGTCCTGAAGCGACAGCAACTGACACAGAAATACTGAGCCTCTGGTCTTCGGGCCAGTTGAGGGCTACCCTGGCAGGGATAACCCAAATGTGATGACTGCAACAGTGAAACTTGAAGAACATCTGCATAATACCATAGTGAAGCAAGCTAGTTAGGTAGGAGTTCTAAACCTGGTCCTGGCAACTATGAACATGTGTGTGTGTTTGTTGACACCTGATTTTGTGGTCATTCACACGTACTACACTTCCCTTACCTCTCGTTTAGCACTGCTGCTGATGTCACTCACCTTCAAAGATAACTTTGGACAGCTCTTTAACATAAAAGTTCCTTGGCGCTTATGATAACTGCATAATACCATAGTGTAGCAAACTAGTTAAGTAGGAGTTCTAATCCTGGTCCTAGCAACTATGAAAATGTGTGCGTTTGTTTGAGAGAGTGTGTGTGTCTTTCTTGACATCTGATTTTGTGGACATTCACACTTACTACACTTCCTTTACCACTCCTTTAGCACTGCTGCTGATGTCACTCACCTTCAAAGGTACCTTTGGACAGTTCTTCAATATATAAGCTCTGTGGCATGTGCAATAAATGTGTAACACTGTAGTAGCAATACATAGATAAGTAGGGGTTTGAAACTCAGTACTGGCAAGTGTGTGTGTGTCTGTCATCAGTATCCTGTGTAGATGTTGATTTGAATGTGTAATGTGCGGGGTGGGTTTTGGTACATTATTATACTGAGGACCTATGTGTCCCAATGTCCACATTACAAGGCCAACAGTTGTCAAACACCATAGAGGTTGGTGTAGACAATCCACAGCCATAAATCTTTACTGCCACGTGCAATGACTATGTGATAGTATGGATTAGTGAACAATATAGGCAACCCTTATAATACTCAGAGACCACTCTCCACCCATGGATCATACACAAACACGCCAGGATCTTTCTTTCTTTCCTTCTTTCTTTCTTTTTTTTTTTCTTTCTTTCTTTCTCTCTCTATCTCTCTCCCTCTATGGTAAATGTAGAAAAATACATCTGTTTTGCATAGTGAGCAGCTTGACTTTTGTAGGTAATGCTTATGATCAGCTGATGGCTTGTGCATGAACTGGAGTCCTCCACTTGCTAATTGCTTGTGGAACAGCTGTGGTATCATTCCTGTAGCCAATTCCATGGAAACACACTCTTACAACTAAGCACTTTATTTGGGCATCGGCCCCTTTCCTTCACTGTGAGAAGAACTTCATGTTGGTGCCTGACAAACAGCATCACAGAGGGTAGTTGGAAATACCTCTTACAACAAACACTGTGGAGACAGGCCAACAAACTGGTGGGGGATGTTCCAGACATGGGGACAGAATGTAAGTATTGCAGTTCTACATTTGAAGTAATGGTGGTTTAACAGGGTTTGTGTGAATATGGCTGTTCTGCATCATGTAAAGTCTGGCATGACAGTGTTATATGGTTGAGAAAACTCTCACCTGTAGGGCTGTCTGCAGACTGGCCAAAGTTTGGAGTCTTAGATTTGCTGTGTTACTCACACATTATCTGTCCTTATAAATGCAGTAGCATATTCTGGTGATTGTAGTCAGTAAATGGTAGCATCCATGTGTGTTACTGACTTCATATCCCTCAGAAGAGATATGA
This sequence comes from Protopterus annectens, assembly GCF_019279795.1. Lineage (NCBI taxonomy): Eukaryota > Metazoa > Chordata > Ceratodontiformes > Protopteridae > Protopterus > Protopterus annectens. The sequence continues at coordinate 1,187,742,298 of NC_056732.1, read as the reverse complement.
TACAACAAAGTCTTTTATACCAGCAATTTTCTCAGTTTATAACAGCAATATGTCAATATTGGCCCTGTGTTTGTGCCTCTGTCCCTCAATTCTGTCACCCTTTGTCCATATGTCATGCAGTAAGAGGTGGATATGTACAGTATATCATTATTTACTGACATAATTCCTTATATCAAGCCAGTGATATATCAGACTGCCAGAAATGGTATGTATAGGAGGCCTTATATTTGAGGGCAAAACCTGGACATTCTGTTGTAGTTTGTACAGTAGTGAGGTCTGTGTGCTTATGCTGATGTTTGACAGAGTGTCAGTATTGTGTAGCAGTGTATTGTGAATATGTTATTTGGTCTGTGTACAGACTGGGGTAGATGTCAGTGTTCTTGGTCCTGTTCTATCTAACTTTGCATGCTGCTCCAGTTTCTGGTAGCCTGTCAAATTATATGTTTGTAGTGCCAGACTGAGACATGTCCCATGCCACAGTCAGGCATCAGACTACACTGTGAATTGGGCCAATATATGTAGGGTTAGTGTGTGAGTGGCAAATATGATGATGGGTTTTGTTCACATAGTCCATATACTGTACTATTAATTAGGCTTACCATTATGTGACTGACTGTGTTGAGACTGGTTGTGGGTAAGCACTTTTACACTTGTGTCTGCTACTCTATGCTGTTACATGCCTGTAGTGCCTGCTATATTTTCAATTACATGTGTATTCCCCCATAGGAAAATTGGGTTAGCGTTGTGGCAGTCTGCCTGTAGTTTAGACATTGCTTGGTGACATGGCTAGCACCTCAGAATATTTACCCTAATATGATGTTATGTCCAGATATTTGTCAGATGTACTGTTGCCTGGCCACCATATGTGTTGTGTCTTTCTGACAAAGCAGTGGAATACTGTGAAGCTGTATGTCACTAACTAGTGGGAAGTATGTGGGCTTGGGACCTCTGCTCCTCCAACTAATATATGTTAGGCCAGACAAGAGGGTGTGAATGCATCAACTGTGTGAGCTTATCTACTCCAGTATTTGTGATATATCCCCATTTTTCATGGCTTTAAACATCCACTTTTGTCAGGATTGGTCCACATTTCTTGCACTAAGGAGTTCTGTGTATACCTCTTGACTGACCAGATTGTTTCAGACTGTCAACATTTATAGCTCATATTTCTGCTGTATTCCACAGGATCATTATTGTGATTTGTGTGGTACTTCACTATGATGGTTTTATGATGTCTGTCAGTAACTGATGGCATACATGTCAGTTTCAGAAGAGCCTTCCTTCAGACCATGTATGTTGACACAAACCCTGGTACTGTAGCAACATTCCACATTTATAATTGCAATACTTACATTACGTCCCCTTGCACTAAGAGGTTGAGAGTTATGGTGCTGAGGTATGACTCATAGGTTCATAGGTTCATAGGTTCATACTATGCTATCTGCCCGAGGGCATTTATAAGCCTAGCCCATAGTTTTGTGGCTTACGCCACCCCTTTTGTATGGGGAACTATACCCATTATTTTGCTGTGCCTCTGTCTAGCAGTGACACTGAGGTAATCCTGGAGTATATCTGCGATCTCCCATCCATTGGTCAAGATTTCTCTTGAACAAGGCCAGCGAGGTGCTCTGCCTCACATATACCGGGATTTTGTTCCACAGCATAGGGAGTCTTTGGGTGATGAATCTATCCCTCCAGCACGTCCTATTAATAGCCGTGTTGAGGTTTAAGTCTCCGCCCTTGTGGCTCTGATGGAACTAGCTTTGTTGAGGTGAAGCATATTCATCAAATCTGGGTAAGACATGGCCTTGTATGTCAGGCAAAGGTCACCTCTGAGCAAGCGGTAAGCGACTGAATAGAGCTTGAGTTCTTTCAGTCGGGCAGCATAGGACAGATTTTTGAGACCCTTTATCCTTTTGGTGAGGAACTTTTGTGGCCTCTCCAGCTGCTGCAAGTGTCGGGTCAGATACATTCCGAATGGGGCATTGTACTCAATCATTGGTCTGATGAGTGATGAGTATAGGGAGATTATGACCTCCCTTGATCTAGATGTGAATCCCTTCATGATAAGGTGGGCAATGTAGAAGGTCTTCCTAACTACTTTAGCTACATGGGTGTCGAATGACAGGCTACTGTCAACCTGGGTCCCCAGGTCCCTGATAACTTCTTCTGAGCTCAGAGGATTACCACCTATATGGTAGCTAGGGGTAACCTTGTTTTTCCTGAAGGGTATGACTATGCATTTTTTGGCATTTAACTTTAGGCCATGGCTCTGGCACCAGTCATCCGTTTCTGTGAGACCCTTCTGAAGGATATCTGTGTCAGATGTGTTTTCGACTCTGGCCAGTTTGCAGTCATCTGCAAACTTTGTCAGCCATAACCCTCCTGTGTTTGCTTGTACTTGGAAAAGTAGATGCCAAACAAGAGTGGGCCCAGGACTGAGCCCTGTGGGACACCACTTGTGACAGGCTTTGAGTCTGACATGGCGCCAGCAACTCTGACCCTGTGGGTTCTGTCACTCAGCCAGTTTGCAACCCATCTTGTGATGTATGGGTTAACATTTAAGCTGATGAGTTTTTCAATGATACCCGAGTGGGGTATTGTGTGAAGGCCTTCGCCAGATCGAGGTAGGCTGTATGGACTGCCTTTCCCTCATCAATGGCTTTGGTGACTGTTTGAAAAAGTCAACCAAGTTTAAAAGGCATGATCTGCCTTTGACAAAGCCAAACTGGGTTGGATCCAAAGTCTGCAAATTCCTATGTCTTTATTTATGAGGTCCATTATGATCCTCTCCATAGCTTTGCAGATAAGGCTTGTCAAGCTAATGGGCGGTAATTTCCAGGGTCTGTGGAGGCACCGCCTTTGTGAAGTGGGACCACAGTCGCAGTGCGCCACTCCTGGAGTGCGTATCCAGAGGTGAGACTATGATTAAACAGCTGTCCTAGCTGTGGGTTTAATTCCTCGTTGAGTTCGTGGAGCACACAGCCTGGGACACCATCAGGTCCCATGGATGCTGTGTTTTTGCTTTGGAGAGAGCAGTTCTCACTTGGGCGTTTGAGATGTTTGGGGGGCTGCAACCATTTGGTATAGATATCTCTCCTTTTGGGGGGGGGGGAGAAGTTTGCACTGAACCTGTCAGCCAGTATGTTGGCAATGTCTGTAGGATCAGTAATCTTCACATCATTTTGAATTAGTTCTGAGCATATCTGGGAGTTTCCTCCCAGGTTTCTAACATAGCTAAAGAAGGCCTTATGATTGTCTTTTGAGTCTTTAGCTATTTTTCTCTCAAAATTTGCTTTGGATGATTTTATGAGAGCTCTTAGCTTTTTACTTATAGTGATCAAAGGTGTCTTACCTTTTAAGGATTTTGCTCTATCTTGTAGTAGCTTCCTCCTTTTGTTGTAGAGTTTGTTTATGGCTGGGGTCCACCAGACTGGACGCTTGCCCTTGGTACAAAGAGTCTTTGTTTTGCTTGGGATTGCCTTATCCATGCAGTCCTGCAGGTGCTGGTAGAAGGCATTTGTAAGTGATTCAGCGGCTTGAGTACTGTTTTCCCGCTCGGGGCCTTAAAGGAGATCACACTAGTCTTTACATGTTATGGGCATATATATATATATATATATATATATATATATATATATATATATATATATATATATATATATATATATATATATATATATGTGTGTGTGTGTGTGTGTGTATGTGTGTGTGTATGTATATATATATATATATATATATATATATATATATATATATATATATATATATATATACATATATATATATATATATATACACACACACACACACACACACACACACACACACACACACACACACACACACACACACACACACACACACACACACACACACACACACACACACACACACACACACACACACACACACACACACACACACACACATTTATTTATTTATTTATTTATTTTTATTTTCAGTTTGATGACCGGGGAGGTCCACTGGGCTCAAGGAGCCCATTTTCAGTGGAGAAAAGCTCCACAAAACATAGCAGACATAGTAATAATTAAACAATTAATAAAAATTATGTAGTAAAACATAAGCACAGTAGCATATCAACATAGTATGTTATACAGTGCATATTTACATGTAAATACAATTAGAGGTCGATAATACAGAGTCACCATTATACTGAGCTTTTAAATCTTCTGAGAATGCTATGAAAGAAACATTTGTAAGACAACAGTAAATATGATTGAACTCCTATTGGGTAAGGTGGAAGGTAGTTTATGTATATGTATGTATTCATGTATTAGGCAGGATTAGGTAGGTAGAGTGCAAGTGCATTTCCTGTTATTGGTGAGGTAGGAATGGAGCTGGGTTTTGAAGTGATCAAAGTTTTGAGAAATTCTTAGAGAGGGAGGAAGAGAGTTCCATTTTTTTGGCTAAGGAAAAGGATAGGAGAAGCTGACCTGAGTGACGGTTTGGTTTGTATAAAGAAATGAGATTTTTGTGAGCAGATCTTACAGTTCTGTGAGGGATATATAGTGGTAAGATATTAGTTAGTGCAGGGCACTTAGTGGGTTTAAAAATGAGTTTGTGGGCTGTAGTGATTTGGAGGTAGTTGGGAAGTTCTAGCCATTGCAGTAGGTGGAGAGGTATGCAGTGGTGGGCAGAGTACTTGGACTTGGTGGCAAACTTTGAGATTTTCTTGTAACAGGATTCTAGTTTAGAGGAGATAGAGGAAGATAGGTTGATTAGTAGAGGGGCACCATACATCAGAGATGGTAGTAAGTAGGTAGTGGCAAGGGTCTGTCTTGTGGAAGGGGATAGAAAATAGGAGTTCCTGTACAGCATGCCAAGTTTCTGATGTGTTTTCTTAATATTTAGCTGAATATGGGTGTTGAATTTGAGATGTTCATCAATAGTGACCCCAAGAAGTATAGCAAAAGGAGCAACTTTAATAGTGGAGTTGGAATGGCTGATAATGTTGAAGGAGGTTTTGCCAAGAGAGTGAGATTTAGAGGGAGAGAATAGTAGAATTTTAGATTTGTTGGCATTTAGAGAGAGGTAATTTTGAAGCATCCAGTTCTCAGTGGTGGAAAAAGCAGTTTGGGTTTTTGTTTGGAGTACTTGGAGGTTAGAAGCAGAGCAGACTAGAGTTGAGTTGTCTGCATAGTGGACTATCTTGGCGTTAGGAATAGCTGTATGGAAGTCATTAATAAAGATATTAAATAGCATTGGGCCGAGTATAGATCCTTGTATAGATCCTTGGGGGACATCTATTGGGGTTGGGAGGAAGGTTGAGGTGCCAGTTTTCCATTTTATGGCCTGAAATCGGTCAGAGAGGTAGCTGCTGAACCAGGCAAGGGTGTTGTGTGAGAGATTAAGATTAGCAAGGTGGTTTAGGAGATGGGAATGGGAGACAGTATTAAAAGCCATGGAGTGGTCAAGGAGGACTGTGGATACAAGTTCTCCAGAGTCACGGGCATGGGCTACTATATTTAGGAAAGAGAGTAGAGCAGTTATTGTGCTATGGCCCAGACGAAGTCCGTGTTGAGTTGGGGTGAGGAGTTCGTTATTTGTAAGGAATGGCATGAGTTGGAGGTGGATGCATTTCTCAAGTATTTTTGAAATAGGTGAGAGAATGGCTATGGGCCATAAGTTGGAGATAGTATTATTTTTGTCTCCTTTGTGGAGGGATAGAATGAAGGCTGCATGCCACAGTTTAGGAACATAAGATTCCTGTATGGATCTGTTAATGAGAATGCTAATGGGGATGGTGATGCAGTCTGCTGCGAGTTTTAAAAAGACTGAGGGGATGTTGTCAGGGGCATTGGAGCCTGGCTTAAGCTTAGAGAGGAGTTTAGTTATATATGAGGTGGAAATGGGTTTGAGGTGAAAGATGGGAGATGAGAAATTAATGGATGGTGGAGGAGAGGGTTTGAGGAGGGGGGGAGGTCTTCGTGAGTTCTGCTATGGAGTTAATAAAGAAGGAGTTGAATAGCATGACTATATCTGGGTCAGACTTGCTAGTGTCAGGGCAAGGATTGTTTTTGGCACCAGGGTTGAGAAGAGAGTTGATTGACTTCCAGAATTGTTTGGGATTTTTGGAATGATTAGATTGAAGTTTGGTATAGTATGATTTTTTTATCCTGTATAATATGTTTTTTGGCTAGGTTATGGAGTTGTTTATATTTAAGAAGGGCATCTGGGTTATTATTGCGATGGCAAAGTTTCCAGGTTTTGTTCCTTTGTTTCATAAGTATTTTGGTGTCTTTAGTAAGCCAAGAGGCTGAGTTAGTTTTTATATGTTTTGTTCTGGGGGGCATGAGCGTTAAGGGTAGCTAAGAAGGTTGAGTTGAAATGTTCAATGGCCTGGTCTAGAGGAAGAGTTTTTAAAATGTCCCAGTTTATTAGTTTGAGACAATTGGAGAAAGTTCTGGGGTTAAAGTTTGTGAGGTTTCATGTGTGAATATATTGATGTTGCTGAGGAGAGGAGGGAGTTGTTCTATGGACGAAAGCTGGCAAGTGGTCACTAATGGAGTCTGGTAAGGTGCCCTTATGGGAGATTTTATTAGGGTGAGAGACAAGGATCCAGTCAAGTATGAAGCCTGGGGGTTGTTTTTATTAGGTCTGGTAATGGTATTTGTAAGTTGGTATAGGTTAATTGAGATGGTGAGATTATTGTTATTCATTTTGTTCCAGTCAATGTTTACACCTCCTTGGATGTAAGTCTCAAACTTAATATTGGTTGAGGCCCATAGAAGCATTTCCTCAAGTATAATTGTATTGTTTCCAGGGGGAATATAGAGGGCTATGACACAGATGCTTTTATGGTTATTTAGTTGGAGAATTCCTATGACTAGTTCGGCATTGTTGAACTGAGGAATAGGATTTTGATAGGGAGTGATGGAGAGTAGGCTAGAGTAGATTAAGGCCACTCCTCCTCCTCCCTTCTTTTTTAGGCGGTCATGTCTAAGAGCTTGAAACCCAGGGGGTAGGATTTCAGAGTCAGAAATATTGAGTTTTAGCCATGTCTCAGAGACAGCTACTATTTCAGGTAGGGTATGGTATAGCCAAGCATGGAAGTGGGCTATTTTGTTTTTTAGACTCTGGGCATCAATGGTCAGGAGTTTGAGATATGTAGGGTTGGTAGTATGGGTGGTAATAGGGGGAGTTGGATTGTTGCTGGTACTAGGTCCTGGGTTGGGATGTATGTCACCTGCTAGGCATAGGCAGTTAAAGGGAATTATTCTTTTTATGTGTAAACAGTATATATATATATATATATATATATATATATATATATATATATATATATATATATATATATATATTCTTTTTATGTGTAAACATGAGTGTTGCATATTCCTTCTCAGATGTATCTCACCATATTTATCTGATATGTGTATATTTAGATATAAAAACATAACTGATTCCACAATATTTTCACAATTATAGTAGTTAAAGCAGTTGTTCACTACTATTCAGTACATGTACTGAATGCTATATTTGAAAATGCAATAAACAGTCTTACAGCTCAGATGGTTTAGTGGATAAGTGCTGTGACTAGAGTGTACAGGGTCCTGGGTTCAAGACCTGCATGGGCTATTTATTTTGTTGTTGGGCAGAACAAGGGCTGATGGAGACAGGGTTATTAAGGTGCTTTAAAGCAGCTTTAAGTGGGTTTGCCCAGGTTTGCATGATGGTAAGCACTGCTAACATATGGTTAAATGAATAAGTGCTTACACTGTGTAGGCTTCGCTTACCAGTGCACAAATCTGCTTAGCACTTACATTTAAGCAATGTTTAAACCTGCTAAGCATAGCCCAGCCCTGGTAACCAGTGATTACATTCCAATCTGATCAAATAGCAGGGCAACGACATCTTTAATAAGTGTATTTAATTTCCTGTACATAACATGCTTCTATGTGCTGTCATTACAGTAGCAAGGCATGTGACTATACTGTATGAGATACTTGGGTACACATGGGTAGTACCACAATCTTTTCTGTGTGTATGTGTTTCAAACTTGGGTAGCATCCCAGGGTATATGCAGTCGCACTTGCATGTATTGTATCATTACGTTATTACTTTTAACAGTGCTTTTCTAAGTAACGGTAGATTGCAGATTGTAGTACTGGAACCATACACCCCTGCATGCAAAGCTGGACTCTGAGTACTGGCTATCGTGTTCTTGGTGTTTGAGCTGTATGTTTTGATATTGATCTGATATGTTGATATTAACTGTAGACTACTATGTTTTTAGGACATGCTATTGAAGACAGTTGTCATGTAGTAATGGTGTACCTATCAGTTTCAGACATCTATCTTTCCAAACATTCATCCTAATGTACAACCTGTTGGTTATCTACTTTCTGTCTGTCCTCTGTACAGATGTGCAGATGTCAGGTATTCATCTTGACTGCTTACAGGCAATCTCTGATTGACTGACACTGACATATCTGCCCAGCTATGTTATGAATGCCACAGCTAGGAAACCCCACTCTGTATGGACCATATGCCATGGATACCTCAACCACACTACCACAGTCAACAGAACATGTTTGGGTACTGGTCCCTAACTCAGACACTGGCCATGTTATGCAAAACATGTTGCATACATGTCAATCGGAGCACCTAACTATCCCTCTTCAAGTGAAAACCGGATGAGTGGATGTTGAATTTAACTGTAACCCTGGGGATCACGCAAGTGGCGTTAGTCGATAGATGGCCTGCTGACAAATGTCAGGTGGCATGATACTAGTGTATTCACATGCCCTACTCTTCTCATCTCTCCATGGACATTAGCCTGGTACACACCTAGGAACACCTACCCCTATGGGCCTCAGTATTGACAAATGTGTCTGTGTGCAATACTGAGTATAACAGTGTTTGTGTGTTTGTAAAATTGTAGTTGAAAATACCCTAAGGGCCTTTTCACCCGCTACACCCCCCCCCCATTTCTATACTTAGAAAGGGCTGCTGCTGTAATTCACATTAAATGTACCTTGTGACATGCTTCACCCTATGGGCTACCTGGAGCTTACAGTGCCAGCATAACACAGTTCTACAAATGGGTAGATAGGTGAGGGTTACCATCTGAGTCCTGGCAAATGTCAGTATGTGTGTGTATGTATGTGTGTACAACTGTGTGTGTGTGTGTGTGTGTGTGTGTGTGTGTGTGTGTGTGTGTGTGTGTGTGTGTGTGTGTGTGCATGTTTGTAGGAGACAGCATTCTGAGGCCACATTCTCCAAATACACTAAACCTTGCCATACATTATAAGGGATGGTGATGTCGCTGACATTAGGAGATCCATGACAAAACCCTCACCTTACTATCCACGTGACATGCGCAATAAATGCAGATCCCTGCAGTAACAATAATTAGATAGACAAGGGTTTATATTGCAGTCCTGGTAAATGTGTGATTGTGGGAATGTAAGAGCATTATCATGGGTTTCAGTGAGTACAATATCCAATATGGGGTGGGGGTGCTGGGTATACTGTCTTTACACCATGGTACCCCCTGTACATGTCCCAAGGTCAACTGAATGAGGACTGCTGTCACCATCAACCATACAAGTAACTGATGATACTCTTCAGCTCAATGATGCATGTGCTGTGTGCAAAAACTCTGTAACAGTAAGGACTCACTGACAAGGTAGTCAGCACTGCTAACCCCAGGTCTGTCAAATGTGTCTATGACTGCATGTGTTTGTCAATATGTTTATGACAGTATCTTATACTATGCATTGTCCATTAACACCCAGTATGTCCTCCATTACCATACTGTACAAGACCTGGTGATGTTCACTTTACAGGAAGCTTGGGACACACCTCACCCTACAAGCTCTGTGGTGTGTGCAATAAAGGCAAAACACATTAGTTGTAATAAGTACCTAGGTAGGGGTTCTAATCTCAGTGTTGATAAGTAAGTGTGTGTGTATGTGAAGAGATCTACTTCAGTTTGCAAAAAATATATTCCCCAGGAGATCATTTGCCCGAGAACTAACTGGCAAAAGGTACCATTGCAAAGTAATCAGCTTGGGGAAATTTATTCCATCAAAACTAGCAGTGGATGTGTAAATGCCCTTTTCCCCATTGTACAGCTGCACAGTGATACTGCAGTTGGTATATATGGTTGGGTGTGGTTGTTATGGGCACAGCCACCCACATTGGGGATATTGTTGTCCGTATCTCCCCGCTTAGTGTGCTGTTATACTGTCCAGTTTATGTTAAGAGGTTAAGTAGTTGTTAATCACACTATGTGTGGTTCTACGCCACCCCACACCCTCCAATGTGGGGGACTGTGCCCCCCACACCAGCACAACTATGTATACCAATTCCAGGATTGCACTACATTGGGGAAAAGGACATATACTCTGCCAGTACCATTTTCAATGAAATTAAATATGGTGGACAGATTATTTACTGATGTGATGTTTTGGCAATTTGGTCTTGGTGGAATTACATAGGCCAAAATGAGTTCTCTGCAAAATGAAGTACATCCATATGAACAGTATTCTCTGTGTATTGCATCAACACAAAAGCCTGTGTGTGTGTGATTCACAAACATTTGGTGTGTGCCATGCAGTACACTTACCATTGTCCACTGTAGAAGAGCTGCTTACATCAGCCACCATGCACTCACCTGTATACACCCATCAGACCTATCAGCCATGTGGCACATTCAGTAACTGTTATACAGACCTGTTACTTGTGTTCAGCTGTACCTAGGATATGACCTAGTCAATGTGTTACCACAGTGCCACTCCCCTTATAGGAAAGGACAGCAGACCAATATCCTCCTGACATACAGACACCTAGAACACAAACAGAATGCATTATGGAGACCACATTCAGTCAGTGTTAATAACAGCAATAATGCATCATGGCTGGACAGCTACACACCCTGACATGTAAGCATGAAACATTCCAGCTGACAACAGTTTAAACAGCATTACATTGTTAAACTTTAGTACATTCACCCTCTGCATCAGAACCATATTAGCATGTCCCTGCATCAATGGTATGGATGACAGGGATGTGGCACAGGTATAATCATATGCACAGGGTGTGGTGTGGGTTTGCCAGAGGCCTAGGTTGAGCCATTTGGATGACATCATGTGTATGCGTTGGGGGTTGTTTATTAAATGGCCTGTGCAGACGTGGTGTGTGTAGGTATGGAGGTGCCCTAGCGGTGATGGTGATGTGTGTATGTATGGATGCACACAGTTCTCCCATGTAGCTGCCCTATACATGGGGTATGTTGGACAGTGGTGGACATACATGGCAGGGTGCACAGTTCACTGCATCCGGTCATGGACACAGGAACTGCATCTTCCAGGGGTTGCACGGGTACCATCAGGCAGAAGCCAAGATATGGTACTCTCCCTTGATGATGGCAATTGTCCACTGGATCTGCGTCCCTGTTAGGACCAGCCAGGACCACGTTCACATGACCTGCAGCATTGTAGTGTGGACAGCACCCTCCTTGCAGTGCTGGTCCTGGTACAGCCACTGCAGGAGTGGGAGTGAAATGTCGAGTGTCCACGTAGACCTCCACCTGTTGGTTTTTATGATCTATGTCCATGTAGCTGATGCCCTACTCACACAACATGCTCTACCACAGACACAACATGGTTGAGGATTCCCACCATCTCACCCAACTATCTATGACACCTGCAAAATAATGGTGGCCATCTGCATGATCATAGATATAGTAACGTACAGCATGAAGAGTAGACCTCTGGAGCCTCAGACCTTCTCTGGTGTAACATTCCATACATGCCTGTGCCTCCATGATGGCCCAAAAATGCATCTGGTGACACCTGCTGCGGCACTTCTGCCAGGGGCATTATGGCCAGCAGCCCTCCTATGAGCACCCCTGTCCATCTGCCTGTGTTGGACCTTGCTGGTCATCCCGCTATGGCTGCTGTGTACAGACACACTTGCCATAGTCACCACACTTTCCTGTCCCATGCCACCAGCTGCCAACTGTCCTGCATCTATTGTCACTGGTGATGGGGTATGTTTTGGCATTGTGACTGTGTGCATGGATGGGGTGGATAAAAGTGGAATGTCAACCAATAGCACAAATTCATCCCCTGACAACCCTGCCTGTGCCTCACTATGCCTATCATCATTGTCAGAGTCTGTATGGACACTAACATCAGTTTGCTTGCAGGAGAGACCCTGACCCACTTTGCCAGCTGTGAGGGGCAGACAAGAAATTTAAATTTAGATCTGTACATTAAGGTTTACTTCTACACACACACACACACACACACACACACACACACACACACACACACACACACACACACACACAAACACACTTACAGGTGAGGTGGCACAAAGATATTACACATACCTCTCATTACCCAGCAGTTGACATGCATGACATATGGCACTCAACAGCATGCACTGCAGCCATTCATAATCATTGTTACCAACAATATACATCTCTGTGATGCATGAGTTTTGTTAGTAGGTGATGCCCCTTCCCCTGGAACACACTGCACTCATGTACACATTATTGCTGTGCACCTGTAAGGCACACTGGCATGTACTGTGCACCATACCTCACAAGTGTACAGACCATTGCTGAATGTGTAGATGTCTGGCAGTTATGTTTGCTCTGTTGCTCACAGCCCCTATGTGTTTGTCTGTCACATAACTGGGATGATATGAGGTCTGATGTCATTAATTAATGCCTGGACTTTGATTTGCAGATCTCATCATCAGCAGTGCATGCATGTGCAATAAAATCCAGTTACACCGGCATCCTTTAAAGCTTCATGTGGATATGAGGAGTGGACACACCCCTGTTGACATGCCAGCCTCTTCTATGATATACTATGGGGCCACAATACTGCATTTGATAACATTACACACACCTGATATGTGACATATGACCTGTGCAATCCAATGCATTATCAAACAAATGTGTTAGTCGTGGAGATGCTGAATAAGATGCATACAATATGCGGGTTGCATAAGTGTGCACACTCTTAAAACAATGGTTTGTTGAAGCACCTGTTAAGTGAACTACAGCAGTCACTATTCCTTGAAGGGGTATACTAGCATGGCCCATCTTTACTTGTCATTATTTGGTCTGTCTGCCCTAGAAAGGTCCGCCAACTATGCAAGATTAGCTCATGTGCACAGCTCTTGGAGGTCACACAGTAGCTTCACTATTGCTGTAGAGTCTGGGTTATGTCTGGCACAATTCATAACCTTGACTGTGTTCAGATACAGCCATTCTTAGCTAGCTTTGGATGTGTGCTTCAGTTCACTGTTATGTTTGAAGCTGACACCCCTCCTCATCCTCAGCCTTAATGCAGATGCCTGACAACTATGGGCCACACAAGTGTTAGTTTGCAGTGTTCCAAATTTCACCCACCATGCTTACTGGCCTAGTTCCAGCTAATGAACAGCAACCCTAAAGGTGTACACTGGCACCAGCAAGCTAAAAGTTGGGGATGGTGGCCCTGAGGTGGAGTGAGGAGTTGCTTGTGCACCACACATATCTTTATGAATACTGTCTGTAGGTTTGAGCCTTGGTCTCAAGACACCATTACACATTGCAACACATGCCTTTGGGAGACTTGATGTTATGCTTATGCTACCTGTACAGATCCCTGGATAATGTTTCATGTGGGACAAATCTTCCATCTGATTACCTTAAAACATAGGCCACAATTATGCATAATCCAGGTGATAGTCGACACAGGTACTACACAGGCAGTACTTACTAGACATTCCTGCAACTCCCTTAGTGTTGCTGCATGTCTCTGGGCAACTTCCATGTCCAGTCTGCAACATGTTTTGTCATCTGTTTTGGATGGGCATCTGTTTCTTTTCTACATCACTGATTTCCCATATTTAATACATCTCTAGATCACTGTCTGCACTGTTTGCCATGGTATATGCAATGGTGAGGTAAGGTTAGTATTCCCACTCCTGACTGCTACATTTCAGATACGGGAGCCATTTCATGCTTTGTAAGATGTGTGCAAGCCATGGCTGCCTCTGTTGCAGGTGACTGGGTAAATGTCATGGACATATTTCTTGGACAGCAGACCATTACTTGGTGTGACATTGAGGCCCTGTATGTGATGGCAGGTGTGTACTCAAGAAGAGTGAATGCTGTCAGTACATCGCAAGCTGCCTCCACAATATGTTATTTGGAGTGTGTGCACACATATGCTTCCAGTGTTTTGCAATTTTTGTATACCCCATATTTGTTGTTCTAACATAGGATTCTGTATTACACATTCATTGCCTATGTTAGGATCACATTACAGGTTGTAAAAGGTGTGGAATGTGTTATTGTGGTCTGCCGTTGTATAGATGAGGAACAGTTGCCATTGTAATAGTGGTGTATACACTGTTGTATGCACTGTATAAGGGTAATGTTTCATAAATGTCCCTACTGTAGACCATTTGTCCCACCACTTTGTTTATCTCTGTCCACATATCTTGCACTGACAGATTGTGAGGTATACTGCATGGTGACCACTGTGATGCAGTGCAGTTAACACCAACAAAAATGAACATGTACAGCATGCATTATGTGTAGGTGTGTTAAATGTATGCATGGCAAATAGCATGGCCTTAACAAGGCTGGTGTATTGGCAAACCTGAACCAAACAACTCCATACTCACCAGCTACAGGCTGCTGTCTCAGTTGTATACCAGAGGGACCTAAATAGTTGTGGGAGAGAAGTAATGTCAGTAGCCACACCTGTGGTATTGGTACAGGGTGGAAGCAGCATTTCACAACATCAACAGTACAAGCTCCAATACTAAGGATTATGCACCTCTGTGCATTACTAAAGTCCAGCAACAGACTATCTTATCTGACTTATGCATGTAGATACTTTACAGATAAAAATGGATAAGCAACAGTGTTCTAGTGATGTGTACTGGGGCCTTACCTGCACCCTCCTTGTCCATTGTGTGGGTGGCACCCACCTCTACAATGCTGTCTTCAGCTTCATGGCTTGTCCAGTGGGCGGGTGCCCCAAGGCTGGTGAGGAGCTCCTCAGCCTGTGTCAGTGGGGGCTGGATGGCTTGACCCCCACCTGTGGCTAGCCAGTCCCTCGCAATGGCAGGAGCCTGCTGATGGGTGTGGTGGATGAGGTCAGTGCAACAATGCCGCACCCGCTCATCATTTTGGCTGTGCAGGCCGACATCGTTTACCCTGTGGATGAGGTCGTTCCACAGGGCAGTCCTCTTCTGCAGATCCTGGGCTCTGCGGCTGAATAATATGTTGTAATGCTGTATGACATATTGTATTATGGTATCATTCTCTATGTTGGTGAATGTTGGCAACCATGGATGTTGCATACTACTTGGAAGACATAAACAGGAGAAAAGGTCACAGGACCTCTTATGGTTGCCCACTTGTACATCAACAGTGGATATTACTTGCAAATAATCCAGAGTATACCATAACACTGTAAGCAATCATGGCTTTGGCATCTTCCATTACACTCCTGGCCCTGACCTGTCTAGTCCCCCCAATGTTGGACACCTCATTGCATAATCCTCTATTCTCCATTCATTTCTTTGTAGAGGAATGACAGTGGCCATCTTCCATGTGGATTATGTGTAAATGGTGGCGTTTGACTGTAGTATGTGATGGACCTGTGAGCACATGCCTGAGCTCATGTAGGAGGCAGACTGTCATGTTCTCATGCCCCATGGGGACTTACTGTTGTTGCCATCATTAGGCATTAAGTACATGCTCACTATTGATGAGGGCAGGAGTGTGGTTGATGTGCATATCACCCTGTATGAATGTTGTGGACAGGGTGGCACTGTTCCCACCCAACCTGTCTGATGCAGGTTGCCTGTATCCATGGCATGTGTGTATGAGGTGTAATGACCCCCAGTACAGGTTGAATTGTGTTACTGTCTCTGAGACTGACTTCATATGTGGAGACATTGTTGTAATTGACCTTGGTGGTGTGGATATATCTGATTTATAGTCATAGTCAGCCTTACAGGAAGTCACCTGTGAACCTACATGCTTGCTCAGATAGAGGTGGACTTGCTTCCATGTTGTGGTCTGCACCTTTGTGTCCCTTTACAGTTACTATAGCAGCCTATTATGTGCTTTGTGTATTGCTGCTGTCCACCGAGGGGGATTACTCTATCATTGGTGGAGGCTGGTTGTACAGGTTAGGTACTGCTGATTCCATATAGCTACAGTGGATATAAAGTGTACACATACCTGTTACAATGCCTGGCATTTGTGCAATTGAAACATGACCGCACAAAAGCTCATTTCAACACAATCCCCACCTGTAATGTGACCTATAGCCTGCTCAATTCAATTGAAAACATAATCTGTTCTGTGAAAATATATGGGAAATAATACTCAGTACAGTAAGCCAGTTGAATGTGTGTGCACACCCTTAAACTGATTGTTGTGGAAACACCTGCTGAGATGATTACAGCATCCATTTGTCTTGGTTTTTACTCTAACATCATGACATATCTTCACTTGACAATGGTTGCTCACCTTTCTTGAAGCAGCTTTGTTTCTTTTTCAATAGCAGTGTACAGGTTATGGGTCACATTTGAGGTGAGAAACATTTTGAAATGATTTTCTGTGTTCTCATTGTCATATAGCACACAAACCTGGCATTCCAATAGAGGTGTGTACACTTTGGATATCCAGTGTATATGGGTGTTGATATAGCTGTTAGTGCTAGGCATGGACAGTGGCTCATAACACAGTTGTATAATTCTCATTACTAGCTGATAATCATGCCTACTGTAGTACCCATATCAGTATCATTGAAATGCAACAATCAGTAGCTGTACACATTTTATTTTGTTCTATGCAGTGACACTGATATTACACACATGTGCAACATGCACAATCGATTTTCTGGATTGCTTGTAACCCATGTTATTACTGTTGTGCCTTTCAGCTGAACATACATATACATACACATGCTTAGGGGATACCCGGTATACATTTGTGTTCTATGTCAGTATGGCACACTGTATTTACAGTCTTGCATCTCAGTCATACTTCTCAACTTATTATACCAGGATTTCTGGACAATGGTCCACATCAATGGGTGACAAGAGGGAAATCAATATTGATAACGTATTAATATAGCTGACATAACACAAGTATATGTGTATGTGAATACAGATATCAGTCACAACTTTGACTATTGTCTGACAGAACACTGTACAGTTGAATGTTATTAATTCAATATATCACATGCAGTTTAACACACACATCTGCAACAGTACTTTACTATGCACATGCCCTATATAGGTATCTTAGATTTACAATATGGATATGTATAATACTCATATTCACAGGTAACATATGGATATGGACAACATCCAATTAACTGGCCTAGCAGTGGCACAGTTATGACTGTTTGACAGACACTCTAGTGGTTGCCATATGTAAACTGTCCTTTCCCAGGGTAAGTCAGGCTCCTCAGCTGTGACCCTACCTCTCCACCTCTTAGAGCATCACATCTGGACAAAGCCTAAAATTGGGGGGGGGGATAAATAGGGACAGATGTTAAATATGGCTGTTACAAACCTATGAAGTTTGCAGCATAATACATTTTGCATTACCATGACGGTTCTGAATGTGGTGGGGTCTGAAACTCAAGTATTTGTCATTACTTCATGACTTCCATCCCCAGCTATTTAACAGAATAATACAGATGTTAGGAGGAACAGACCAAGCACTATGATAGGTAAATCTCGACAGTCTGTGAAGATCTGTACAGTTCACAGGTATGGCCCCCTGCAGACAGAGTCAGATGCCATGTTCATAGCAGTTGTTCAGCAGTATTCAAAGCACATAACAGCAATACTCCACATTAGCGCTTTCATTCACTTTATTCACTGTGAACTTCCTCAGAAACAGTTTGAACTCCACCAAAAGCACTTTTTATAGTAACAAAGTCACATGATAATTAATTACATAATTAATTACATACCAATTGTAACAAAACATAAACATAAATAATGTAAAAATTGTGATAAAAATCAATATTAAACATGTGTATGTTTATGTATAAACTGTTATTCATTGTTTCATCTGTAAAAAAACATTTTATATTAATGGTTTTATTTAACCCAGGAGCATAATCAGCTCCCAAATGAAATTGCCATAAAGATTCCTTACACTCTAAAATAACTTTGATGTCGCCCATAAATACGTGTTTACTAACACTATTTAAAATAGAGAAGGTGAACTTCTTAAAGTCTCTACAAATAGTAGAATGTCTACCTAGTGCATTTGTTTGATCTTTTTTCTTTATTGCCAAAATGTGTTCACTTATTCTTTTCTTTAAACATCTTGTAGTCATGCTTATATAATAACTGGGACATGACAGACATTGGGCAACATATATTACCATTTCACTATTACATATATATATATATATATATATATATATATATATATATATATATATATATATATATATATATATATATATGTGTATATATATATATATATATATCCCTTTCAACAAGTTGGAATGGTCCTAGCAGTTTAACAGTGGATGTTATCTGTTTTTGTGCAACCTTCGTGTTCAGTTATCTAGTTTTTGGTGTTTAAACTGCCTTTTGGTCAAGTTCCAATGAAGGCTGTACAAGTATGTCACAGGACACACTTTTGAATTTATCCACCTATCCTATTCCTGACAATTTTACTCAGTTTTCTGAGCAAATTACTAATGTTATTTCTACTGCAATTCAAAAAGGACTTCAAAATGTGAACGCTGGTATTTCCGGTTTGGCTGAGGAACAAAACTGTTTGAGAGCTAGTCGGAAAGTGGTTATATGCACTCAAGTCACTGAGGCTGATGAGATACAGGCCGAAGATCTGGTCCTTGTTCAGAATAGTGTTTTGGAGCATGTATTACAGACAAGTGCTAATCCATTTGCTGACATTGATGAATTGCAAGAAAATGAGTCCATATGTACTGAAACTATCTCTAATAGCAAAACGTAGCAAAAATCTTGTAAGCAAGCGATTTTTGAGTTAGAAAAACTGACTATGAGATATGTTATGCCTGAGGTAGAGATTAGTTACCTTAGGGAATGCATAAAATGGAAATGCATTCCTCAGGGTTTACGGACTAACAAATTTCCTAATTGTGTTTCGTTTGGTGACAGTTTATTCAACAAGTTAGTAGACTTGTTTAATGACTTTGGTTTAAACCTCGTGTGTATTCTAACTGAACATTACGCCAAACAGTGGGAAGAGACTAAAAGTCAAATGAGTGACTTAGATAAGAAAATCAAGAACTTTTCCTGCCTTTCACTATTTAACAATTTGTACTGCGGTATAGCAGCAAAGGCGGATAGACAAAGAGCCATGACAGTGGCAAGAAAACAGAAGAAATTGAGGCGGGACATTTTTGCCTACGGCAGTAAGACTGCTTACACAGTTAATAACAACAATGTAATGAAATTTAAAGACAACAACATTTTATATTAATGGTTTTATTTAACCCAGGAGCATAATCAGCTCCCAAATGAAATTGCCATAAAGATTCCTTACACTCTAAAATAACTTTGATGTCGCAAACAATGATGGCAAGAAAACAGAAGAAATTGAGGCGGGACATTTTTGCCTACGGCAGTAAGACTGCTTACACAGTTAATAACAACAATGTAATGAAATTTAAAGACAACAACATTATTGTTAATGTGAATAACAATTCTAATTCATTTTCTACATCTAACAACGTTGAAAACAACAATAATGTTTGTGCTTCAAATGTTAGTGACAATAACAGTACTATTACTAAGTCAGAAGGCAGAGAAGTCACTGAAATGCATATGACAACTGATGTTAGTAATTCTGGTGGTAATCAAGTAGTAACTGGTTCTAACAATGTGTCCCCCCCTTTTTAGTAGACAAGCAAGGGAACAAAAGAGGACCAATGTGGTCAAATGTAGTACAGAATAAAGGAAAGGGAAGAGGCAGGAGCCAAAAGAAATGGTAGTGGAAAGTAACAATACCGGATATGATATAGAGATTTTAAACTTGTCTGGTACTGTTTTGTCAAAACCTACAATAGGGCTCCTTAAAAAAGTTTTTTCCTTTATTCCCTGTAATTCTTTTAATGTAGCCAGAGTAATTGTAGACTTTAGACTGGCTTTAAGAAATTTAAATCTTAAGTACATTATGCAAGATATAGAGTGTGGCACTTCAACTATGGTTCCTAAAAAAGCAAGTACATTTAATCCCCCTTTATTGAATACACTTCAAGTTTTTCAAAAACTATGTGAAACAGCTATTAGAAATATTGTACCTGATAGAAATATTCACAATTTGGAAGACTCAGAAGTTATAGCATTGAAAACTTTGAGTCATAATAGTCAATTAAGAGTTATGAAGGCAGACAAGGGGGCAAAATTGTTGTTATGGGTACAACTGATTAAAACAGTTCTATTGAAAATATGTTAGAAGATGAGAACACTTACAAAGTGGTGGATATTAATTTTATTAATGAAACATTTTTATATTTAGATTGTTGTCTTTTTGACATGTTTTGTCAGTGTGAAATAGATTACCAAAGTTATACGTATTTAAAAGTTGAACATCCAAAAATGGCTGTTCTTTTTGGCATTCCCAAAATACAGAAAAATAATCAAAAGCCTCCTTTTAGACCTATCATATCAGCTGCTAGGTCTAAAACAGAAACTTTGTCCACTTGGTTAGACTACTTTCTCAATCCTATTATGCAAGTGTCGAAATTTTATTTAAAAGACTCTTGGCAGTTGGAATATTTAAGAGAGTTAAATATGATGAATGTGGATTTTTGTTTTGCATCATTAGATATTACTTCATTATATACATGTATTGAACATGAGAAAGGAATTGAGTATCTAAGGGAATATTTAACTAAAAAAAGTGTGTTTGACAATTCTAAGATTAACACAATCTGTACCCTTATTGAATTGGTGTTAGACAATAATTTTTTTAAATGTAATAACTGGTTTTACAAACAAAAGTCAGGAGTGGCTATGGGAGCAAAAGTTGCTCCGGCCTCAAATTTAGTAATGCCCAATTGGGAGGACAGATTTATTGAGAATTGTATTTTTGAAGAAAACATTTTCTTTTATCATTGATACATTGACGATTTGTTCTTCCTTTGGCATGGCACCCCTGAAGACTTTGGAAACTTTGTTGAATATCTAAACAACACCACCAATTTCTTAAAGTTTACTATAGGAGGTTATGGTTACAGTATAAATTTCCTTGATTTACATCTGACATATGATTACAGTTCTAAGAATTTTGTTAGTAACATTTTTAGAAAATCAACCTTTGTAAATCAATATCTACATAACAAAAGTTTACATCTATTTCACATGAAAAAAGGAGTCATCAAGGGACAGTTAATTAGACTGAGTAGATTAACATCTCAAGATGACATTTTCATTAAAGAAATGCATACTTTAAGGACATTCTTTTTAGTAAGAGGTTACGAGATGTCATTATTAAATACTATAGAAAATGAAGTGTTAGGCCTAAGAAAAAGTAGGGCTAGTCTTATTTTACGTTACCAAAAGGAAGCCTTAATGGAAAACAATTTACAAACTAGAAACTTTGGAAGTATTGACACAGAATTTTCATGTGCATTTGTGTTACCTATTACAAATGAAATGTTGTGTATTAAAAACATCATTATAGAGAATTGTAAAGTTTTGATGGGTAATCAGGACCTTATAAAAGTCATCGGTGAACGACCACATTTTAAATTCAAAAGGGTTAATAAGATTAAAAGTTTACTAGAATGGGGAAGGAATAGCTACAAAAATACAAGTAGGAAAGGAAATATTATGACTAAGGGGACATATGCTTGTAATAATTGTAGATATGGTAGGTTTATAAGCAACTCCTCGTCTATTCATTTTACACTAATTAATAAAACTTTTTGGTGTAAAAGTTACTATACATGTAACAGCAAAATGGTAATATATGTTGCCCAATGTCTGTCATATCCCAGTTATTATATAGGCATGACTACAAGATGTTTAAAGAAAAGAATAAGTGAACACATTTTGGCAATAAAGAAAAAAGATCAAACAAATGCACTAGGTAGACATTCTACTATTTTTAGAGACTTTAAGAAGTTCACCTTCTCTATTTTAGATAGTGTTAGTAAACACGTATTTATGGGAGACATCAAAGTTATTTTAGAGTGTAAGGAATCTTTATGGCAATTGCATTTGGGAGCTGATTATGCTCCTGGGTTAAACAAAACCATTAATATAAAATGTTTTTTACAGATGAAACAATGAATAACAGTTTATACATAAACATACACATGTTTAATATTGATTTTTATCATAATTTTTACATTATTTATGTTTGTTATGTTACAATTGGTATGTAATTAATTATGTAATTAATTATCATGTGACTTTTTTACTATAAAAAGTGCTTTGGGTGGAGTTCAAACTGTTTCTGAGGAAGTTCACAGTGAATAAAGTGAATGAAAGCGCTAATGTGGTGTCCGTACTTTTTCAGCAAGTTGGAATGGTCCTAGCAGTTTAACAGTCGATGTTATCTGTTTTTGTGCAACTATCTTCGTGTTTATATATATATATATATATATATATATATATATATATATATATATATATATATATATATATATATATATATATATATATATATATATATATATATATATATATATATATATATATATATTTATATGGGTTCACTAGACAATCCCAAAATACTGAAATGTCAAATTTCAGTATTCTGAGACTGAATAATGGAAAGTGCAGTTACACAAAACTGCACTATGTCGAATGCGGAAATGTTGAATCCACTGTCGTGGTATCGTGTTTGTAATGTGCGGTGCGGTTTGTGGATTTATCTGAGGTTTCAGGTAAGTGGTGTTTATATAAGGGTATTGGGTAAGGATGTTAGTGTGTGTGAGTGTGTGTACTGGTTGTTTTTGTGTGTTTGTGTGTTTAGTGCAACCTCGGAGTTAGTACATATAAGTAGGGGAGGTGTGGGGGGTGCAGGAGGTAGGTGTGTTTCTGTGTTATGTTGTGTTTGTGTGTGCTGTTTTGTTTGTTGTGTAGTGTAGTTAGGTAGGTGTATGTGTGTGTGTGTTTGTGTGCTTGTGTGTGTTTGTGTGTGTGTGTGTGTGTGTGTGTGTGTGTGTGTGTGTGCGTGTGTATGTGTGTGTGTGTAGTCGCAATTGTGCTTTTCATGGTTTTAGGTTTTCGGGTATGTGGGTTTTCTACTATTCAGTCTCGAAATACTGAAATTCGACATTTCAGTAGTTCAAGATTGTCTAGTGAATCCATATCCACACATGCTCACACACACACACACACACACACACACATATATATATATATATATATATATATATATATATATATAGATATATATACATTTTCCCTACTGTTGAATGACTGTGCTGCATGATATGTTTGAATAAATATCAGGCATATCTACGGCTCAGATGGCTAAGTGGTAACTTACTGTGGCTATGGTGTGCAGGGTCCTGGGTTCAAGACTTGCAAGAGCTGATTATTTTGTTCCTGGGTAGAAAAGGGCTGTTGGATACAGAGTGACTTATGCACTTTTAAGCAGTTGTAAGTGGGTTTGCGCAGTGGTAAGCAATGCTAACTTCTGGTTAAATATGCTTACAGATAGTTAGCCTCAAAAGTGCTTAATCTGTGTAGGCATTGCTTAGCACTATGCAAACAGGCTTATTCCTGCTTACTACTGCTTACTCCTGCTTACCCACATGTTAATTTCTTTAAAAGAAAATAAAAAAGGGTTGATAGGAAAGTGGTGAAAAAGGGGCCATGAAAAGGGTAAATCAATATGACAGATAGCTAGGGATGTGCAGGATGGGTGGAGGGAAGGTCTATAGCTGTGCATTTCCTCTACAGCAACAACTGTGCATATATACTGAATTTGGAGGTAAATTTTGACACTCAAACCCCTGACAGAGAAGGGTGAGGACAACAATAATGTGTTGTGAGGTCAATTAGAAAAGATTACACTTGTCCAGTGGACACATGTGTAAAATGGACAGCTATGTATGGGGTGAATTTTTTTTTTGGGAACAGATTGTCCTTTTTTATTTTTCTTTTAAGGTGAGAGTGGGATGTTGGGGAAGGATAGTAGATATATTTGGGGAGATAAGATGGGTAGGAAGACAGACAAGACAGACAAGACAGCATACAGGGGAGGTATATGACACATGTGGGGGCTAAACACCTTGGACGGGGAGGGGTGTTTGGTAATTGAAGCCCAGGAGCCCTCAAATGGATACAGTGGGACTGAGGTCCCCACCCATGGGCAGTCACCACTTTACCTTCATGGCCCCAAAGGTGGCCATGCTGGGGGCTGAGCACGAGGGGAAGCCTGACCCTCTAAATGTGCCACGTGGCTCTCAAGCTAGCATAGCAGATCTCCAGATTCCTTGCGGAGGTTGCTATGCACCAGACCCCGGACCTGGCTTTGGGTGACAGGATTCTGTCCCTGCCCACACCCATGGGGGGTCGAGCCCCATCCTCTGAGGCGGAACAACCTGAATGTGGTGCAGGACCAGTGGACAAGGAGGTCCCGGGGTGGGTCCCAGACATGCTGGGGCCCAGTGCCATGACCAGATGAGGTGGGAGAGATGACTCCGCTGGGACTGGCCTTCCCTGACATGCTATGGTGTTGCAGTTTTAGAACATATGTTGGTTAGTAATGGTAAACACATTCCAGGATTAGTTATAACACCATGCATGAGTATTCCCATTAACCCAATTTAACAGATTTGGAGCATTTGCATAGCAAACAGAACACATGCATATATGGAACCAGAGTGGGCATTACACCAGCATGCAGGTTACATTGATAGCAACAGGCCACACATGATAGTATTTGAGCAGAGATCATTAATTGGAATACATTTCAATGTTTTTAGAACAACAGGACACATGTCCCAACAGTAGGTTTTGTGGAAAACATATCCATTCATTTATGTGTTTAGACTATTGGTGAAGATAAGGTGAGGGGGGGTGTCAGTTAACAAATGTAGATTCTTGCAGTGGTCACAGCTTTAATGATCATTGCTCTGCTCATTACTCTACAGGTATTATTACAACTATGGCCTTGAGTTGGGCAGTAGTATGTTTGTGCACAGTGTGTGTGTGTGTGTGTGTGTGTGTGTGTGTGTGTGTGTGTGTGTGTGTGTGTGTGTGTGTGTGTGTGTGTGCGTGCGTGCGTGCATGTGTGTGTGTGTGTGTGTGTGTGCTACTGACACACTTTGCCTTGATTTCTACAAGTCACCATGGTTGTTGTTAGCAAAGATGAGTAGCTGTGACAGCATGACACTTTTGAATATTTCTTGGGGTAGACCACTTGGTGTATGTACTTATCTTGCTGTAATTTGCAGCTTTGGGGTTTTAGACACAGCATAACTACAGCCTTCTTATAGCTACTTTATACCTTTTCTTACCTGGAAGACATGTGGAGGGGATGTTTGTTAATACTACCTGATGGTTTCTACACATTTTCACAAAATTCGAATTGAAATTATGCATACAGCTTACTACCACTCCCAGGATTCGAACCGTGGCTGTTTCGGCTAAAAATATATCAAGTGTGTGTTTCATCAGAGAGAGTTATTGAGAAACTGTTGTTTTGTCTTTGAATGAGTTCTTTCTCAGTCTCTCTTTGTTATACGATTTGACCTTTTAATTACTGCATTCCATACATTCCTAATACATACCATTTCACATAGCACAGTGTGGAAAACAGTGGTTAACAACATTACTATTCAGATATCAGATCTTGGTGCATGACATTTGTAATAGCAGTTAATCTTGTGTGTTATAGAGGCACTAATTTTGTAGATGAGACTTGATTGTTTAATGCTTTCAGAGCTATAGTTGCTATGCATAACCTGTACACATTTCAAATCATACCATACCTTAGTAAACACAACCAGTCTAGAGTTTTGAATGTTATTCACAGGCAGTTGCAGTTTTATTAATATATCACCTATATGAGACTATTACTGTAATATTGTGTGCTTTATTCAGTGGAAACCATACACATTTTTAATAATGCCAGGTGACATTCTACTTCTTTATATTTATTTGGTATGCATACTACAAGCTAGACTGTTACTCACCAGCCTCATGATGCAGCCTTTGCAACCTCCTGGCATGGGCGTCCTGGTTCA
Organism: Protopterus annectens; assembly: GCF_019279795.1. NCBI lineage: Eukaryota > Metazoa > Chordata > Ceratodontiformes > Protopteridae > Protopterus > Protopterus annectens. The sequence continues at coordinate 1,187,716,073 of NC_056732.1, read as the reverse complement.
CAACCCACACAGCTGGAGCTATAATGAAGACAGAAAAACATTTATGCATACCTATCCATCACATACACAGGCTGGACTTTGGTAAACAGTTATTGTTATAAATACTTACACACTGCTGGGACATCATCCCTCTGTCATGCTTCTTGGACCCACTGTTCCAAGAGCTCCCTCTTCCTCAGCTTCAAGTCAGCATACTGGTGCCGGACCTGCTCACCAGTCTGAGGGATACCTGTGGCACTGGTGAGATCATGGGTAAGACTTTTACAGGCTTCCACTTTGTATTGGGAGCCCTGGTACTGGTCCTGCAGCAGTCTCATGTCATGTTTTTTTACAAGGAGTCCTACCATGACCTTGGACTCCTGTATGCCCCAGTGCTGCGCCCGAAAGCATAAGCCCACTCCAACACCTGCCATACTACCTACAGTGGGGAGCTACAACTAGTTATGAGCTATATTCCTGCCTGCAAGGTTTAAATATGGCTGATTTCCCACCCTTTGCCATGACTGGATGGTTTTCAATATGCTAAGCTAAGCTAAGCTATGGGCAAACCTGCTTAGCTAAGGTTGGCAGTGCTTAAAGGGGCAGGTTTTGCACTGTTTACCAATGGGCAAATCCACTTAGCTGTGGTACTCATTGTTTAGCATTCATATTTACACAATGCTTACACTCGGTTAGCATAGTTGTGCAATGCTTAGTATTGTTTATGTTTTATTTTTTATGGACTACCACCTGTATGGGATTGATTCATCATTCCTGACATCATATAAATTTGTTTACCTTCCCTGACATCCCCCAATCTGCTTTCATTACATTTATTCTTGTTTGACTATACTGTATTGGGGCACTTGTGCTTATATGGGGGTTTCACAACTTTATTACACAGACACCTCACATCTGGGCCTAATACACTACTCTGGCTTTACTTCCTACATAAATATACACATAAATTAAATTTGTAATAATTTCACATACAAAATGGAGGTGAGGCTTAGGTTCATAGGTTCATAGGTAGGTACTAGGCTATCAGCCCAAGGGCCTACATAAGCCTAGCCAACAAGGTTCCCTGGCTTACGACACCCAAGAGAGTTATTTTCCTGTGCCACTGTCGAGCAGAGACACAGAAGTGATCCCCAGGGTGTATTTCCTATTTCACATCCACTCATCAAGATTTTTCCTGAAGAGTACTAATGAAGAACTTTGCTTGATATAGATGGTAGCCTGTTCCAGAGTATGGGAAGTCTCTGGGACATGAATCTATCCCTCCAGCATGTCCTGTTTATTGTGGTCTCAAGGTTTAGGTCCCTAGAGCATGCAGCTCGGAGGGATTGGGATTTCTTTAGGTGTAGCATGTCCAACAGCTCTGGGTTTGACAGAGCTTTATATGTTAGGCAGAGATCACCTCAGAGTAGGCGATATGCTATGGAGTAAAGCTGGAGTTTTTTGAGGTGGTCATTGTAGGGCATTTGTTTGAGGCCAGTAATCCTCTTTGTGAGGTACTTCTGTGGCATTTCCAGCTGCTGCAGATGTCTTGTGAGGTACATTCCAAAAGGGGCGTTGTACCCTACAGTGGGTCTAATGAGTGTCGAGTAGAGGGGAACAATTACCTCTTTTTTCCTGGATGAGAACCCTTTTATGATGAGGTGTGTCACACAGAAGGACTTCCTGACTACTGTGGCGATGTGACTATCAAAGGAGAGACTATTGTCCACCTGGGTCCCAAGGTCTCTTATCATGCATTCGATGTTAAGTAGAATGCTGCCTATGTGGTAGTTCATGGGTACAGAGTTTTTACCAAAGGGGATGACACTACACTTTTTGGCATTGAGCTTGAGGCCATGGCTCTGACACCAGGCATCTGTCTCAGCGAGGCCCTTCTATAGGATGTCCACATCATTTGGGGACTTGACTATGGCTCCTAGTTTGCAGTCATCTGCGAACTTCATTAGCCAGAGGCCTTCTGTGTTAGCCTGTACTTCAGAGAAGTAGATAACAAACAGGAGAGGTCTCAGAATGGAACCTTGTGGTACTCCACTTGTCACTGCTTTGAGGTCATATTTGGAGTCAGCAACTTTTACAGTGTGGGTTCTGTCAGTGAGCCAGTTGGCAACCCATCTTGTGACGTAAGGGTTTATACCTAGTTTCGTGAGTTTAGCTATAATTCCAGAATAGGGGATGGTGTCGAACGCCTTGGCGAGATCAAGATAGGCTGTGTGAACCACCTTACCCTCATCTACGGCTTTGGTGACTGCCTCAAAGAAGTCGATCAGGTTCAGGAGGCATGATCTGCCTTTCACAAACCCGAACTGGGTGGGATCCAGAGTTTGGAGGTTACCAACGTCTTTGTTTATGAGTTCCATGATGATACGTTCAATGGCCTTGCAGACCAGGCTCGTCAGGCTAATAAGATGATAATTCCTGGGATCAGTGGTGGCTCACCCTTTCTGGAGTGGGATAACTGTTGCTGTGTACCATTCTGTGGGCACAAAGCCTGATGCAAGGCTATTATTGAACATGGTGCTTAAATGGGGAGCCAGTTCATTCTGAAGTTCGTGTAAAACGCAGCCTGGGATGTTGTCCGGTCCCATGGATACTGTGTTTTTGGCTTTAGAGAGTGCAACTTTTACCTGCGTAGTTGTGATTACAGGGACTCTGCATTCTTCCTGTATATATATGGGCCCTTTAGGTGGTGTGAGGGGGGTAAAGTTAGCACTTAACCTGTCTGCCAGGGTGTTGGCAATATCAGTTGGTTCTGTAATTTTTGTGCCTTTGTGCTGTAACTCAGAGCAGATCTGGGTGTTGCCATCAAGATTCTTGACATAGCTATAGAATGTTTTGTGGTTGTCCTTAGAATTAGTGGTGATTTTGTTTTCATAGCTTGCTTTGGAGGAACTTATAAGGGATCTCAGCTTCTTACTGAGGCTGACCAGGGAGCTCCTCTACTCATGGGATTTTACTCTCTTTTGCAACAGTCTCTTCCTTCTGTTGTAGAGTTTGTTTATGGCAGGGGACCACCAGATTGGCTTCCTTTTTTTGGAGGATAGCGTCTTGGTTCTGTTTGGGATAGCACAATCCATGCACTTGTGTAAGTGCTTATAGAGTGCATTTGTGTAGGATTCAGCAGTTATAACTGTATTGTCCATCTGCATGGGTGTCATGAAGTTCACCACTTCTGTCTTAAGAAGCATGAAGTTGGCATTGGAGAAATTTTTTACTGTGTTTTCCTTAATGGGGGGTGGGGCGAGATGTGGATATCAAGGGTGATTAGCTTATGGTCAGATCGGATCAACAAGGAGTTGACTTCAGGTGTGGAATACTGGTCACTCATGTTGTAATGACTAGGTCTAGGATATTGTTGCCCCTGGTGGGGGTGTGGATTAGTTGATCCAGGGCATTGGAGTTTATGAATCCCAGAAAGCGTTGAGCTAAGGAGTTGGTGCACGAGTACTTTTCCCAGTTAATGGTGGGGTAGTTAAATTTGCCCATTATTAGGGTGTTTGGTTGAACCCTAATATTTTCCAGTACATCAAAAAAAGAGGAGTGGGAATCCTGGGGCATGGTGGGGGATCTGTAGCAAGCTACAATTTGGATTGCAGTTTTGCCCAGAGTTAGTTGCACTTGGATAACCTTGGATGCATTATGCTGAGCAACTAGCCTGGAGGTGTGGATATCCTTAATGAATATGGACACACCTCTGCCTTTGGTGTTTTGCTCCAGGTTACATGGCCGAAAAGTGTGGTCTAAGTTATAGCCTGGTAGTACAGGGGTGCTCTCTGGAGCCTTAAACCAGGTCTCAGTCACTGCACAGATATCATGTTCTCCATTTTAAAGAGTGCCTCGAGTGTGTGCATGTTGAGATTTAGACTTCTAGCATTGAGTAGAATTACCCTCAGTTTTTGCTTGCCTATTCTTGTTATGGTGGTGAATTTGTTATTTAACCTTGCCTAAAAAAGGCACTATAGGGGCAGCAAGAGCCTTAGCCAGTATCCATATTCTCAGGGGCGACAGGTGCAGGCCATCTGTGGCAAAGCATTGTTGTCTGTCGACCATGTCATCCCAAGCAGACAGATACTGGATCCCCTTAGAATGACATCAGAAGCTTAGTCAATTGTTGAAGTCAATCATTTTGTCCTTGTACTGTGTATCATTCTGGGCGATGGCAGAATGCTACTCAGGACTAGGGTCATACCTGCCTGGGCTACAAGATCGGAGAGCTCTTCCATGTCTCTTTTCATGTAGTCCAGGGAGGTACGTCTAAGGTCATTCACACCAACATGGACAATGACAGAGTCATATTTGTATTTGTTGTGGAGTGACCTGAGTGCGTGGGTTATGTGCGGATCCTGGCACCCGACAGGCAGCTGACAGTAACATTCTCCTTGTTTAGCCTGGTGAGTGGGACATCAGTGTGCCTGACTAAAGCGTCACCTATGACTAGTGAGTTGGGTATGTTGTTTTGCCTTATTGGCTGTGGTTGAGTGGCACACTGAGTCTGGGGGCTATGTGTCATTTGGGTTGTGTTGGGGGATGGAGGTTGCTTGCATTTCTGCTTGGGAGGTCTCTGTTGCTTAGACAGATTATTATTGAGAGCCTCCGCAAATGTTTTTGTGTTACTATGTGTTTAATTTGGTGATGTAGATTTAGTGAGACTATGTGATGAGTGTGGTGTGGTGCAAATGTTTACCTTCTGCTCATGACTGTCAAGTTCAGTCTTGGTTGGAGAGAGCTTTACCTCCAGTTTGGCTAGATAGGTGCATCTCTCACAGGTTGTAGTGTTGGGTGGTAGGAGGAGAGGGTTGTCTGTGTACATGAGGCAATTTCTACATTGCCTCAAGATGCCCAGATTCATCAGATAGACAGGAGAGAACGCTGGGAGCTTACCCGTGGACATGCCTGAATAAAAAACTATTTTCTTCTAGATAAGTGAGGAAAGTGAGTACAAGAGCTTTTTTTCTCTAAGCAAGTGAGAAAAGTAAGTACAAATACTGTTTTAGTAAAAATCAAAACGGAACGCTGTATCTTGCAAATGAACACACCAAATATATCACCAGCTCAAAGAAATCAGGAATAACTTAGGTGAACAAGTCAAATAATACTCCAGCTCAAAGAAATCAGGAATAACTTAGGTGAACAAGTCAAATAATACTCCAAGCCAAAACGAAACAGGAACGTCCTTTAATCAGTGAGCGCTTTCACCCGCTTTTTTTATATGTATTTGTCTTTAAATATCCTGAGTACCATAGATTGGTTTTAATTGAGGCTTTTAATTAATTTATTGATTTGACTATATAAAGACTGTGCTGCTGGTTGTTCTTTGTACAGTCTGATGAAGCCCGGTTTGGGTGAAAGCGCTCACTGATTAAAGGACGTTCCTGTTTCGTTTTGGCTTGGAGTATTATTTGACTTGTTCACCTAAGTTATTCCTGATTTCTTTGAGCTGGAGTATTATTTGACTTGTTCACCTAAGTTATTCCTGATTTCTTTGAGCTGGTGATATATTTGGTGTGTTCATTTGCAAGATACAGCGTTCCGTTTTGATTTTTACTTTATCTACCTTTAACTTTGGAACGCTGCTTTTCCGGTGAGTGTACTTACTGCTTTGGATATTACAAATACTGTTTTCCTCTAGGTAATGAGGAAGATTGAGTGCTATAGTAATTAGTAGCTTATTTAGTGCTTACAAGTTCTGAACAAGTGCTGAGCATGAATAAGCAAATTTAAGTGCTAAAACTAAGAATCTGTATCTGCACTAGATGAGTTACAGGACAGAAACAAGTGTAAATGCAGGCTTTCAAATCAGAAAGTTGAGAGAGATGGAAGACATTGCCCAAACGGCCAATAACTACAATTTCTGGGCCAGAACCACTCCTTATGTGGTAGACAGGTTACCTAGTGCTTACCACTCCCACTGATAAGCTAGAAGGCTTCCCTCCAACACAGAAAGGCTTGGGGGGCTCAGAAGCTTACATACAGTCCTGGATACAGCAAATCTATATCTGGAAAACTAGTTACAAGAAAGGTAGGAAACAGGCTTACGTTTTTTTTTTTTGTTACAGAAAAGTAGCAAGAACAGTAGTAAAAACAATTCACATGCAGTGCAAGCTAGCACACTTGAGTATGTAGCAGTATTAGACCAAACACAATTTAAAAAATGCAATTAAATTAAAAAGGACTGAAAGCAAATGCAGAAAAAATTTATTAGGTAGAATGTGGTAAAGAGATGGGACTGGGTTAGTGTCCCAGATCAAGTCTACAGTGGGGCGGGCAACTGCAAAAGCCACCAAATTTAAACTACAAACCAAAAATAGGGAGGGTGGATGGGACAAAACAGTTTCAACAGAGATCTAAGCAACAACTAACAGTACAAACTCTGAAACCAAAAAAATATACTCACCTCTGTATATTTGCAGATCAGTCTCTCAGAACAGTGAGACAACAGCTTGGACAATGAATGACTGCATACAAGGCATATGCCCTAACCTCTACACTATTGCACTACTACTTATGTTAGATGTCTATTGCCATTTTACTTCTCATGCCGTTTAAGCTGGGCTAAGCATAGCTAAGCAATAGGCACACCTGCGCAGCTACGCTTAAACTTTATTGCAGATGTGAAAAAAAATATTTATTTTTTAGGGGCTCTGATTTGCAAATGTTGATGGCATATAACTTTTCACAGTATGTCCGGATATTTGCATTATATTCTTGGTCCAATTTTCATAAACTTTTGCCTCTCTGGCACATCATTAAAGATTGAAGATTGACAGTAATGACAGACATTTGAGTTTTATACTTCATACCCTTCAGAAAATTCATGCTAATGCAAAACCTGTTATTCTATCAACTTTCTAAGTTGGTATTGCAATATTTTAGAGTTGTCCCTTATGGCTTTCTCCAGATATCTTACTGTAACGGGTTGGAGGTGTTACGAGCGATCTCTCTCTTTTTAAATTGATGTACAACAATTCTGGGGGGCATGTGTATTGTGAGAGCACTGCTCTCAAACACACCCCCTGCACTCGTACACATCCCCATTTACATATTACAGCATGGTAGCACTCATTCATGCATATGCATGGCGTGCCATAGTGCTACGCAGGAATACGTTATTCCTTCATGGATGTTTGCTGAATCCGGTGGAAAGTTTTATTTGAAGGTTCTGACATTATTTCTTGTGGAAGTATTTTTCTTTCCTCTAATTTATCTCTTAATCATTTTGTATATTTTGTGTCTGGAAATCCTGGGCTTTTTGCTTAATAGTAACAATACATAATTTCTTTCTTATCCTCAGTAGTCCACTCTATCATCTTTATGGTTCTTCTTTGGCCTATCAGATTTTGTGATTTTTGTGGACTGCTACTTCCTTCTACAACAGTAGGGCCATCCTCCCCCTGGGCTTGGCCCCATTGTAGGAACCTTTCCATATGTTGAGGATTCTATACTTCCAGTCCTGGCACCGGCGCACCTACTAGTATTGGGCTCTTTTTTATCCTGGGTCTTGTGCACCCAGCTATCTTGTTTAATTTTTGACCTACTTCTGTCCATGATATATGCCATATAAAATTCAGTCTATATATCAGTGTCATCTTGGTGAGAGTTTGTGAAAACAGGGTCCACCTTGTGAAGGTACTCACCAAGACTTGAAGATGAATTCAGTTTCAGCAACAGTACTTTCCTTTGCTTGCTGACTTATCTCTTCATTCAGACCCACTCTCTCCATTTGAACCCTTAAAATGAGAGCAATTTGAAAGAAAGATTCCCAGACAGTTCCAACAGTAGTAGGAGCAACAGGTCTTATAAAAATAATCTACAATCGTACTTAGATAAGTTCCCAATACATGTAACTCTGTACAAACTGCAGAAGGAGTCATTACTGGGCACATTGTGGGTGCTGAGAAGAGCACTTCTGGCTGACATCAAAGACTGAAACAATACTAATTTCATGAACGTTAATCGTACTTTGACTTAGGAATGGGGTCCATTCTCTTCATGGTATTAGAAAACCAAAAGACTTGCAAAAATTAAAAAGACATGCAGGGTACACTGATTACACGGAGCATTACTTACATTTACAAAATATCTCCTTTGTAGAAACAGCCTGCAGGGCCACCACATCACATACAATAGCCACTATGGCTGAGTGAATTGATATACCCATTAGTAAAGTCACCCAGGTGGGTCTTTGTGTCCATACCGTTGGAGGTAGACTGACATGTTGCACTTTTCTCTAAGGTTATGGTACGAGCCATATGGGATAGTGTGAGTAGGGGTCCAAATGGAGAGATGACAAAATCAGCAAGAAAACAAATTGGTATTGTTGGAACTAAAGTCATCATCAAGTCTTTCTGAGTGCCTTCACATGGTGGACCCTATTTTCACAAAATCTCACCAAGATGACACCGACTGCATGTTACATAACATGCATCATGGAGAGAAGTAGGTTAAAAATAAAAAAGACAGCTAGGTGCACATGATGCAGGATAAACAAGTGCCCAATCATGGTGTGTGCACTGGTACCAGGACTGGAAAACATGGAAGTGTAGAATCTTCAATACATGGAAACATTCCTACAATGGGTTTAGGTCAGGATTGGGGGGAGGATGGCCTCCCTTTTGTAGAAGGAAGTAGTAGTCCACAAAAATCACAAAAAAAAGATAAGCTAAAAAGGAAACATAAAGATGAGAGAGTGGACTATTGGGGATAAGGAAGAAATTATGTATTGTTACTATTATGCAAGAAGCCCAGAATTTCTAGACAGAAAATATTAAAAAGATTAAGACTGAAAATAAAGAAAAGAAAAATACCTGCACAAGTAAAACTGTTAATAGCTTCAAATAAAAATTCATGTTCATTAGTACAACAGATGCACGGAAAGCATTATATAGACAAAAACACTTTTGGACCTCCTGGAAAAAGAAGCTGTATAGGAAGTGAGAAAATGTAAAGAATAAAACCCAGAGATTTCTGAAAGGTATAAAAAGGAAATATGGACATGAGTAAGAAAAGAAGGTATTATATGGTGCAATATTTATGCAAGGGAGAAAGCAAAATGAGCCAATACAAAATGCAATTCCAAAAATGTCTGAAGAGAAATATAGGCAAAGGGACACAGATTTGGAAAATTTCACAATACAAAAAATAGGAACTCAAAGGGGGGACGTGGAACAGAAGATTAGAATGGTAGAAGTTAAACACATTGAAAATGAAGTTATGGAATACCTGTGAAATGAAGGATTTAGTGTGCTTTGTCTAACACAGGGTATGTCAGAGCATAATGGAACAATGAGTACCCAATTTAAGGATAAACTGGTGGAGCACGAGACATTTGAAGAAGAAATATGGTCATAGGAAAGAAAAAAAATCATATTGTGCAATATTTTTGTAAAGGAGAAAGCAAAAATAATCAATAAGCAAGTGAGATTATTTGAAGAGAAACACAAGCACCCAGATATGGTAAATTTCACAATACAAAAAATAAGAAATCAAAGGAGGAAATGAGAAAAGAAGATTAGTAATGGAGAAGTTGAAGAAATGGAAACTGAAGTAATGGATTCCTTGCAAAGTGAAGGATTTCCTGTACAATATCTCACTCAGATAATATCACAGCATGATGGAACAATGCGCCCCCAAATTAAGGAGAAACATGTGGAATGTGAAACATTTGATTGCTTGCCACATAATTATGCTCTACAGCCTTCATTAGGAAGCCAGTATAAAAGTTCATTTGGAGCTGCACAGCAAAGAAAGGAGCAGGAAGCAGTTACAACTTTGACTTGGGCAATGTTCTGGAGTGGTGGGCCAATGAATTCCAATATGAAGGAGCAACAGATAACTCAAGATGCAGCTGAAGATGATATGTCACAGGAAGATGATCTGGAACTTTCTGTAGAATGCCCACAGTTAACAGAAAACCAAGAAAATGCCATCAGTTTAGAAGAAAATTATGTAAGGGAGGAGTTGCTTGACTTAATAGGGGTCTACTGCACTTTGTCAAACTTACTAATCTTCAAACACTTCTTTGTCAAACCTTATTTGTCTAGGTCTTTGTTCATCAAATGATTGTGTCAGTGAACTAACATAAACATTTAGCCTTGAGTAAGAACTACTTTTATGTATATCCTGAACAGACACTAATCTGGTTAACAACAGGAAAAACTATTCTCTTCTTTAAGAGTGGACCTGTAAGCCATCCTAAAAACTATAGATCAATAACTTGCTTCCTGACGATGTACAAAATATATGCTGGAATTGATGCAGACAGACAGCCAAATTCAATAAAACCTACGTGGTCTATTCCTACCATGTGTGCATTGTGCGGCGATGCGGACATGCTAGCACAGTGTTTTAGATTCGGTAAGTGCCATGTAGTGACAAGTACCATCTGCACAAACAAGTTAAGCACATGGCATGCTAATTACAGCATAAGCAGCTGAATTGTATGCTAATCAACCAAACAAACATGGTGGAGCAATTCAACAAGCTATAAAGCAACCCTGTAGACGCAGTGCTGGTTTTCTTTGTGAAGTGCAAAACCTACTGGAATACAGCCACAGAAAGGAGTCTACAAGGAAAGAGTGTAAGGGCTGATGCTACTTTAATTCATTATGTGCAACAGGTTGAAGTCTATGCTGCTGCCAATAGACCTAGGGCAAGAAAGAGGAGTTTTTAGGTCCCGTTTAACTTTTCACAACCTACATGATGTGGAACTTGTACAGTGCACTTCTACAGGGTGGATAGAGACACACTACAGGAACTCTGCAACCTCTGTCATCCTCAACAAATACCAGGGTCAACCAAGGAGAACTCATCCCAGTAGAGAGTGTAGCACTTAGAATGATAGCTACAAGTACCTTTCAGAGACCAACAGGGGACATACTGGGGGTGTCACAGGCATCAGCATCCAGGATCCTCCATCAGTTCCTGAATGCTGTGGTCCAACATACCAGTGACCAGATATATTTTCCCCATACACCTGAGGAGAGGGCCAAAAATATGCAGTTCTAGCATAGGTTCATAGGATTATAGGTAGGTACTGGGCTATTAACCGTAGGGCCTGTATAAGCCTAGCCAAAAAGGTACCCTGGCTTTCGCCGAGCATAGCCACAGAAGTGATCCCTGGGGTGAATTTCCTATTTCCCATCCAATCATCAAGATTTTTCTTGAAGAGTGCTGATGAGGAGCTCTGTTTGACATAGATAGGTAGTCTATTCCAGAGTATGGGAAGTCTCTGGGACAGGAATATATCCCTCTATCATGTTATGTTTATTGTGGTGACAAGGTTTACATCCCTAGAGCATGTAGCTCAGAGGGATTGGGATTTCTTTAAGTGGAGCATGTCCAACAGCTCTGGGTTTGGTATAGTTTTGTATGTTAGGCAGAGATCACCTCTGGGTAGGCAATATGCGATGGAGTAAAGCTGGAGTTTTTTGAGATGGTCTGCGTAGGGAATCTGTTTGAGGCCAGTAATCCTCTTTGTGAGGTATTTCTGTGGCCTTTCCAGTTGTTGTAGATGTCCTGTGAGGTACATACCAAAAGGGGCATTGTACTCTATAATGGGTCTAATGAGTGATGAGGAGAGGGGAACAATCACCTCTCTTTTTCTGGATGAGAAACCTTTTGTGATGAGGTGAGCCATGCAGAAGTATTTCCTGACCACTGTGGTGATGTGATTATCAAAGGAGAGACTACTGTCCACCTGTGTCCCAAGGTCTCTTATCACACTTTCGGCATTAAGTAGGCTACCACTTATGTGGTAGTTCATGGGTACAGAATTTTTACCAAAGGGGATGACGATACACATTTTGGTATTGAGCTTCAGGCCATGGCTTTGACACCAGGCATCTGTCTCAGTGATGCCCTTTTGTAGTACTTCCACATCGTTAGGAGTTTCGGTTATGGCTCCTAGTTTGCAGTCATCTGCAAACTTTGTTAGCCAAAGACCTTCTGTGTTAGCTTGTACTTCAGAGAAGTAGATACCAAACAGGAGAGGACCCAGGACTGAACCCTGTGGTACTCCACTTGTCACGGGTCTGAAGTTGGATTTGGAGTCTACTACTTTCACAGTGTGGGTTCTGTTCGTGAGCCAGTTGGAAACCCATTTTGTGACATAGGGATTTATAACTAGTTTAGTGAGCTTATCTATAATTCCAGAGTGGAGGATGGTGTCAAAAGCCTTGGCGAGATCTAGATAAGCTGTGTGAACCACCTTACCCTCATCTATGGCTTTGGTGACTGCTTCAAAGAAGTCAGTCAGGTTTAGGAGACATGATCTGTCTTTTACAAACCCGAACTGGGTAGGGTCCAGAGTTTGGAGATTACCAATGTCTTTGTTTATGAGTTCTATGATGATATGTTCCATGGCCTTGCAGACCAGGCTCGTCAGGCTAATGGGGCAGTAGTTCTCGGGGTCTGTCTTGGCTCCCCCTTTGTGGAGTGGGATAACCGTTGTGGTGTGCCATTCAGTGGGCACAAAGCCTGAGGTGAGGCTATGATTGAACATGGTACTTAGGTAGGGTGCCAGTTCATTCTGTAGTTCATGTAGAATGCAGCCTGGGATATTGTTAGGTCCCATGGATGCTGTGTTCTTTGCTTTGGAGAGTGTGTTTTTTACCTGTGCAGCCGTGATTACAGGAACTTTGCCTTACATTCTTCTGGTATAGAGATGGGCCCTCTAGGGGGTGAGAGGGGGGTAAAGTTAGCACTGAACCTATCTGCCGGGATGTTGGCAATATCAGCTGGTTCTGTATATTTAGTGCCATTGTGCTGTAACTCAGAGCAGATCTGAGTGTTGCCATTGAGATTCTTGACATAGCTATAGAATGCTTTGTGGTTGTCTTTAGAGTCAGTGGCAATTTTGTTTTCGTAACTAGCTTTGGAGGATTTTATGAGGGATCTCAGCTTCTTACTGAGATTGTCCAGGGAGTTTCTCCAGTCATGGGACTTTACTCATGTAACACACTAGTCTGAAGTACTGGGTGCCACATATTGCACACATATAGAAATTAAGGCACCAGTCAGGGAACAGGGTAGGCTCTACAGAGACAGAAAGGGCTTCCAGTCTATTAACTGCCAAGTTATGTGTAATGCCAAGGGAATCATCTTGAATGTGTGTGCTGGCAACTCTGGTAGTTAGCACAACTCTCATATCTGGCATGCCTCCCAACTGTATCAGATGTTCGCTAGGGGGATTTCCCACAGGGTCATTTACTCGGGGATGCAGGTTATGCACTGGAACCATGGCTGATAACAGCCATCAGAAATACACACACACCCAATGAAGAATGCCATAATGAGGCATACGCTCAAACTAGACATATCATAGAATGTATGTTTGGCCTGCTGAAGTCATGGTTCTAGTGCCTATATACATCTGGGGGAGCCCTGCAGTACAATCCATGGAGATGTACTGAAATATTCACTATATTTGCCATGCTATACAACATCATTCTGGCAAAACAGCTTCAGCAGGATCAGCAAGGGGAAGGAGCACACATCCCACCTGCAGTGCCAAGGTCACCACAGCCACATGCAGGTGAGGAGTCAGAGAGGGAACATTCAGATGCTGTGGGTGTAGGCAGATGTAGGAGTGGTCAATATGCCCTTGCATTGGCTAAGAGACAGCACATAGCACACTCACTTATCAACTAAGGGCATAAATCCTTCCTCCTATGTACATACATACATATACTAACATTGATGCCAGGCATCTCTCACAAACTGTACCTTCCCATGTATTGGCTGTGCAATGTTTGCAACAGACAGAGTCAGCCATGAACTAAAACTGTGGCAACTGCTGAATTTACAAGTTAAGTTCTGAACCTGAAGTGTATTGTGTAATAATAAGAAATAGTGGCATATCTTTGTATTTCATGACTTGGTACTGTAAAGAAGCAAAAGGTGGGAGACTTGTACAGAAATTACATTAATGTGTGACAACAGAGACTTATTTAACACATATGTGTCCATTATTAAGTAGTATGCCTCCGGCATTAAAGATTCACACAGTCATACCTCTCAAAAGTACTGATAGTCACTGCATTCCTTCAGTTTAGCACCATACATTTGTAGTAGAAAATCATTAAAGAGAGATGTTAGAAGGTAATGCTACACATTGCAGTTTCAGTCTTTACAACCCTCACAAGATCATTCACAGTAAAGTTGGGAAATACTGATGCTATCAACTTTCTTACTTCAAAAGGCCAGTATAAGTCAAAGGTACAATTACAGTTCATCACTACAAATGCAGATATACTAAGCACTAAGTGAGCTATGCACCCTGAGCATCAGCCACAAAGCTTATGTATCTGTGAATCCAAAAGATAGAAAACAGTTATATGGCACAGCTATCATTACTTGCACAGGGTGTTGTTTGGGGGGGCCAGCAAGCCTTGGCTGACACAAAAGGTCAGTGAGTGTGTGCGAGTAAGAAAGAGCAGCAGGCAAACATTTGGATAAACCAACAAATGGCCAGTGAGAGAAAATGAGTTTTAGGCTGTGCAGTTGAACCATGTAATTGTTGTGTGTCTGTAAGGGTCCTTCAGGTGAAACTGGTCAGTGAGTGAATGAACACAACCAAGCTCTGTGCTAGCTCTACATCTTGGTAACTTGGACAGATGTGAGTCATGCATGGTAGTGGTGGCAGTTTATTGTTGTCATCCCTGACCATGAGAACTGGTTCTGCCAGGAGTCGTACTGGCAAGTCCACACCAATGGTCAAATGCACAGCTGCTACCTAAATGTGACTGATGTATGCTGGATGAGCTCCCTTCCTAGGGATGCCCAGGACCAATACCACAAAGCCTGCCATGTCTGGGTGTGGGCAGCTCACCCACTGGCAGAGCAGTCCAAGTACTACCACTATGGGAGCATGATCAGTCACTCCCACCTTGGCTTACAGCAGATGATGTGGCTGACCTATGCCCATGAGGATGTCATTCCCCTCCCAGCAGAAGTTTCATCACAGACAATGCCCGTTTCATGACAGATACCCCTTACTCCATCACAGATGACCACTTTCCAATGTGTCATTCATCCAATCCACTGAATCGGCAACACCGTGGAGGCAGTCATGCATGTTAGCCTATAGATATCTACAGCCCTGAGCATTTGTCTGGAGCACCTATGGGAACATGCTTGTGCCTCCATGACAGCCCTAAACATATGTTGAGTGGCACGGGAAGACAGACACCTGGATCAGGTGGAAGAGGCACAGCAGGCCTCCTCTGAGCAGCCCTAATAACCCTCTTGTGTGGCATCTTGCCCACACTTTTGCTACAGCCAGAGTCAACAGGAAATGAAGCCAAAGTAACCACACTTACTTGATCAATTTCCTTGTCCTTCACCTGTCCAATATCAGAAGGCTTAATGGAATGGTTAAGCATAGGCCTACTGGCTGTGTCCAACAGAATTGCAGGGGGTGGCGGAATATAAACTTCAGTGTCAGATTCAACCTCTGCACTCCTGACTCTGCCTCTGTTTGGCTAACATAAGCATCAGAGTCTGCTGATACACTGACATCAGGTGGTAGAGGTCCTACACTTCCACTGTCAGGATCATCTGTGAAAAAAAACAACAATCACAGGAAAAAAATAATACTTACACTACCATAGTCGAATATATGCTAGCAAACTAACAGTGGTGCCACTATTACAAACAGTACAGCAATACACACATCAGGCCTGGCATCAACATCACACACTAAAATATTCTTTAAATTGCTCAGCAATGCTGACATAAAAGTGTTTGGCTTACCATCTGCAGATGATATTCTCCTCTGCAAGCCAGATCGTAATGGAATAAGTTAAGAAAAAGGTAAGGGCAGCATCATCACAATTAACATTAACGTAGCAGTAATACTTTTAATCCTTTATATATTCATTTACTATACTTTCAAAAAGAACTTGGCTGACAAGTCCAAACTAAGCTAATCAGACAGAATGTGTTGTTATGTGTAGTAATCTTCAATTCTCTCACCCCCCAAAAATTCTTGTGACACAGAAGTAACGTATTGATGTCAATTGTTTTATTATACAACAGTATTCAACTGTTGCGATACCAAAGCCTACCTGGAAGCTCCTGCTGGAATATGCTTGCTGTCCCTGACAATGTTGTGCTGATGTCCAGTACATGCTGTTTTGCACTTTCATGGGAGCTGTCTGGATCCCTAATAGTGGCCAGAAACTCTTCATTTGGCAGGCCCTCCTCTGATAACCATCTGATCATGGCCCACTACAGCTGTTCTCTTCTGTGCAGATATGATCTTGTCAGTGCCATTGATATACCTGGTTGTCATACATCTAGGTGTCTTAAAAGACATCCGAAGGATAATACACATAAATATCACATAAGTACAAAATAACCGTTCCCAGATAAAACAGAAGAGGTAGCCTCTCAGTATTACCCATGGAGAAACATAAAACAGTCTAGAGATGTGCAACATGCACAACAGGTTGGATGCAAAAAAGAGAGTAACAATTGCAATATATCCTTGTTTGTGCTATAACGGTAACGCAGCTTTGCCCCCCCCCACAAAATGAATAGGCAAATGACACATTTTGCTAACAAACTGTCTTTGAAATGTTAAAAGTGCTATCAAAGGAACTGTTCCTAAAACATTTGTACATATTTATCATAGAGCATTACATTTTCACAAATTGGCAATCATGTATACCTGTGAAATGCCTTGAGAAGCATGCTCATGGCACCATGGCAGCAGTACACTTCTAACGATTGCATACAGATAAAAGTGTAAAAGCCTTTGCTTCAGAGTTTTATTAATTAAATTCCAGCATATGCAGTATGTAGCTGACAAAATGCAAGCATACCTTCTGAAGTTCAGTAATCCTCTTTGCAGATATATCCCAAAGTAATAACATGTTTAGTCTTCTCCACATAAACAAGTCTACTCACCATCAGTTTACCTAGCTACAGTATTACCCTTTTATATGGTATAGATTTGGAGCTGTTAGCACAGTGAAGATGCAAATGAAGTGTGAACTGATTAGAATTCCTGAATCCCAAATACTTGGATCCATGTAGGAGATGTAAACATAGTGCAGGCACTCCCTCAGTGTTTGTTTTTAATGGATTGCAACTGTGAATGATTACTGGTTGGAAGAAGGAAAAAAACAACAGCATTGCAGTCTGCCTTACATCTAATGGGTGTGTCAGGTTAGACCTACTAAGTGTTAGATGTAAGACTGGAAATGTCAGTAAGCAGCACACAATTCACAGATTATGTTCTGTAACATCCAGCCTGCCCTTCATTTGTTGGCAACTGTATATGATATTACTTCCAGTTAATATTCTAACACATTTTAAGGCCAAGATGTAGAATGGCTTACACACTGTATGTCTCAGATTACTGGTCAGATGACTGAGAAATGACCAACAAACACAGAGAGGTAAGACAGAGCTGTAGATCTCCAAGCAATAATCACTACATCCAAATATAATAAAGGTACAAATAGCAGTTGTATCATTTCATATTACTGTATATGATATTGCAGCTGGTTGTGTGCAGAATGATTTCAGTTCCATGATGCAAAGCTATTTGTGTGGTAAGGAGGGATAAGGCACCTATCCTATGTTCTGAAGGCTCATTGGAGTGAGAGTTCAAATCCAGATCTCTGTAGACATGTCTCATATGAACCATCATTTTCTAGTCTGTATGTCATACATTGATTTTCCTCATTTCAACTAATTGTCATTTTTTGTCATTTTTTTCCCTTTTCTGTCTTGTTTTATTTATTTATTTATTTATTTTTTGCAGGCCGGTGTTTGCATGATGCTGCGCTTAGAGCAATCACAAGAATGGAGAAATAAATGGTGGGTTTGTCTGTGCTTATCTCGTTTGTGGGAAACATGACAGTGCACAAATTGGACAGCTGGACCACCCAGGTGGCAGACAGGATCCAGACAGCCAGAAGTAGAAGCTGGATACATTCAATTAAGTTTATTGGGCACCATGTGAACCCACTAATTGGCATTGCATGGTAGTTAACAGAGAGAGTAAATTAGGGAATGTCATGTAACTAGTCCTGTGGTAGCATGTGTAACTGTAGGGTTGTAGTACAGATGGTCCTGGGTTCTATTACAGGGTGCACAGCCTTTTTTTCACTGCTGTGACATTGCAGTGTATAGCAATTAACTGAAACATAGACAACTGTTATTTCAACTTTCTTGTGGCAACAGGTATAAGTGTAAGACTGACATACATATGGTCCTAGGTTCAAATACAGGATATTTTGTACACTTTTATTGTTGTTCCACTTCCCATTACATTCACTCTCACTTATAACACTTTAGACAGTGGAGATGGTATTAAGTATATGTATGAGGGATGAGACACTATTATTGTGTTATCAAATGTATGACTGAAGGTATACTATGTACTATATTTCTCTAAGCATAATTCTGCTATCTTGACTTGCATGACCTTCACATTTGCCTAAGACACATACATAACTGCCTCTGTATCCAATAACCTTGTCAGGTCACACACACACATACATGTGTAACAGCTCATAATGTTACCTGTATTTATGTATGATTGCCACTTCTTGTGAGGCAAAGATGGAAAATCAATTCTGTGGAAGAAAATGTTTTGTCCTTATGCATATGTTTCAACCCCACATTGTAAAAATCTATTATTTTTTCAGTGTATAAAGGTAAAAAACAATGTGTCAGGTCATTACATGTATGGCCAAGTCCATGTGTGAAAACTTAACTAACAACAGTTAGCTTCCAATTTCCAATATGCATTTCCATGCTACATCAGTAGACACCCTTCAAACTAAGGCCAAGTGGCAGATTAACCTTCCAATTGCAATTATTTCATTTTTCACTGCCTGACACTGTTACTCTCTGCTTACCATTGTGCAAATGCATTGCTCAAGTGTGCGCACTTCAATAAACACGATAGTGGAATTGGTGGGATAATATCAGTCTCCATTGCTGAAGTTCTGCTGGTAGACATGGCTGGTGTCAGTGGAGAAGGTGCCAGTTTTAGGGCACACAGGTGTGGTGTCCAGGAGTCCAGGATATTTACTGGACCCCTAGTAAAGCACCACAACCACAGGCTTTTGCAGGAAGACTATTCTGGCTCCCAGTACAAGTATGACACTTGGAATAGTTTAGCCCAGGCTGTATCCAGTGCCATTGGTATCTTGCACATTGGGGACCAATGTAGGCATCATTTTAATTACCTACAGAGGAGGAAGAGGGATAGTCTTGAATGCTGGTTAGAGGAATTTAGGACTGTGGTATCCCACAACTGTGTAAGTATCAACTAAAGAGAGTACTTGTAAGATTTAAAAAGCTTAATATAGGCAAGACTGGTATGTATAATGCTCTTCTGTTCTTTTTTGTTCTTTCCCCAGCTGCCAGAGACCAAGAGTGCAATGTCCAGGTCTATGAAACTCGAATGGAGAGACTGAGGGAAACAAGTGCTATGTATGCAGCAGAGGAGAACTGAAATTGTAGCATTAAATGTTAAAGATAGCTTTTTTGGTATTTATAGAATTGTATCAAACTGAGTATGCATATCCCAACTGCAAAAGCAAGTATGCATGCATTAGTCTGTAGCAGAAACCAATTGTAAGAGTCAAATATTAGAATTAAATCAAAGGTTACAATACTGTTACAGTATTTCCTCTATAATATTTACATTAAATTAAAACCTCTATACCAGTGGGGGTAATGCCCTGCTGTAAACTGTTATCTGTATAACTGGAACATGCATATGTGCAATATATGCACATTTCAAGGATTACTTGCAGAAATCTGTAATATAGTGTGCATCTGTTAGAAGGTATACTTAAATGTAAAACTTAAGATAATTGAGTTGTATAATTGCATTAATGCATTGTATCACATATGATGGTACTAATTTTATCTGTTTTTTTCTCTCACCCCAACCCTTATCTCTATTTTTTATTTTATTTTATTTAATTTTTTTTTATTTTATTTTTATTTTATGTTTAAGATACTTTTTATTTTATGTTTATTTTATTTTATGTTTAAAAATATTATTTTATTTTATTTTTAAAAATAAATTATTTTCTTTTTTTCTTTTTCTTTTTATTATCTGTTGTATGCGTGAATGGGCGTACCTTCGTTGAAGGTTGTGTGTCAGGGCCAGCAACTCAGCACGTAAAAAATCTACTGCCAATCATTAGCGGACCGGAGTTCTGCTGTGGCGACCCCTAACAGGGAAAAGCTGAAAGACACAACAACATTATCTGTTGTCAAACTGCGTCCATGTCATCCATTTGTACGACATCACTAAAGGCTCCACAGCAGAGAGAGGTAGGCCAGCCCTATTGGATCAGCCTGACCTGGTTCCACCTGTGCCAGCACTGATGCCCAGCATGTTTGGGAGCTAACTTAGCAGCAGTACCTCCACTGCTCCTGCACTACCTGCACCCTCAAGTATTCCTGCCCCTGAGGTTGGTCCAGTGGTACCCTCTAGGAGCAGTGGTGGAGATGGCAATTTCACCACTCACAGCGAGTTGCCAGGGATGGTATGCAGTTTGGTGCTCCACACCATTGGTGGATGCCTACGCCAGATGGAGGGGGGGGGTTCTCCCTAATGCTCCATGGAAGGAAGAGGAGGAGACATCAAACACTCCAGCCACCTGCTGAGTAAGGAGACAGTGATGACAAGCTAGTGAGTGAGGACTCAATTCTCACTGTCTTCAAGCTTGACAGCCATGGGCCTGGGTTGTCCCCACCCTTGCCCTAATCATGGTATACACCGACCTTTTATATCCATCACCATCCATGTCTTTTGTCTTGTTTGTCTTGTCTATCTACAATTGCTTACTCATCTACCTTACTTACCTGACCCAGACATACCTACATCCCTTCCCTAACATTCCTCTCTCTCTCTCAAATAAAAAATAAATTAGCTACTGCCCGACAAAAAAATAAATAAATAAATAAATAAAATCATCCTATACATAGATCTCCATTTCATACACACGTCATCTTGACACACTTGAGTTGGTCCAATTGGCATTGTGGTCACCCCGTTTTTGTGGAGGTGACAGTCCAATTTCAGTTAATATTCTGCACATATTTTCAGTTTACACTGTTATAGAAAAGGTAGCTGTCTTTCTTTCCTATCTCTCTCCTGCATATTCCTGTACTGCTTTCCCTTTGTTCTTCCCCCTGCTTGCTCCCCATGTCACCACTTTCCTATCTACCCCATTTTCACCACTTTAATCTGATCAAAAAATGGAATCACACCCAACACACATAAGTAGCAGAAAAAGCAATGGATCCCTTCAGTTTTTGGGCTACATGTTTGCACTGAGGTGCACATCACACAACAATGTGCTGCAACTGTGAGCAGTGGCAAACTGCTGTGGTTACCTTTGTGCAATGCTGCTTAACCCCACTATGCTATGCCAACACACAGATACACACGTACTATAAAGAATTAATGTCATTGTATTATCAGTGTTTATTGAAAGTATTTAAAAGTATTAGATACACCTGCATTTGAACCCAGTATCATCTGGGCTCAAAAAGACATGTATCAATGCATTAACACATGTTGCCACAGAGTCAGTTAAGCAGCAGGTGTGTTTCATAGAGTCAATAGAAACTCTCAGACTTTAGCAATGCGGCTCACATTTGGGCACTGCTTAGCTATGTGCAAACATGAATAGTATTGGAAATATGCATCTTGCATGCGCGTACTCTTTGCTTACTGTTGTACAAACCCACTGCTCACCTCGCTATGGAAAATTAAATATTTTTATATATTACTGCTGTTTACTGTCCATTTCCTGTCTGTGATATTAAATTACATGTGCAAACATAACAAACTGAAGAACCTATCTTCAATATGTCACATATTTACAATACAGCCACGTGTTGCCTCCCCCAAGCACTGCAACCCTGGAGTCTCAGTACTTTTTTCACACATATATCACCTACATTACAAAAAGTACCATCCAGTGTTGCATGATATGCAATGTACATCAATCTGGCAACATGCAGAACTACAACTATTGACCCATAAGCTTAAAAAGCCTTATCTGCAAGGCTAAGTAAGGAATCAGCATGGATGTTATCTCCAGGGACATAGGTGACATAGGTAAACTTCAACATACTTGACCTGATCCATTTTACTTTTGTCAAGGGTAGATCTTGTTTATTAACCCTACTGGATTTCTTTAATACTGACCCCGAAGATCTGGATGAGGTATAACAGGATGTACCACCTATGTTGAATTATCCAATGCCTTTGACAATATACCCCATTCCTTTCACATAGTGAAAATCTCCCATCTGGGTATTAAGCCATACATTACTAGATGGATAGCCAACCCCAGCTGACTGTTGAATGGATACACTCATATAGAGTCCCCCAATGATAGTAACATATTACAGAAGGGGCTGACACAGACTGACTGGTGCCAAACTCACAGACTGACCCTTAAAAAAATATATATATCTATATATATATATATATATATATATATATATATATATATATATATATATATATATATATGTATATATATATATATATATATATATATATCTATATATATATATATATATATATCTATATATATATATATATATATATATATAGAGAGCACCCCTTTAAGGTCAAACACATTATTGAGACTTGGGAACACATGTTGATAGTAATCTACACTTTAGTCACTATGAGTCCATAGTGGTAAGACACACTATCTGTATTGCACACATCATACACATGGACATAATATCCAGGACCAGGGAGGTCATAGCTCTGCTGTACTCTACCCTTATCAGACCACTAATTGAGTATAATGCTCCCTTCTGCTGTACCCCAAAAGATACCTGCAGCAATTGGAGAAAGCACAGAGGTTTGTGACTGGGTGAATCCAGGACTTTCAAAACATGACATACATGGAAAGACTGATGACCTGTCACTGTATTCAGTCTCATGCAGCCTGCTGAGAGGTGACCTATGCCTGACCTACAGAGCAGTCTCAGACCATGCCCTGCTGGAAATGCTGGACATCTGCAAATCAAATGGGACAAGAATAGCTCACTCCAGGGTTCTTAACCTAGCCTGTGATATAAACTGAACATGCTGGGGAGACAGATATATCCCTCAGAGTTTGACGCTATTCTGTAAAAGGCTCCCACGGCATGTGAAACAGTGCTCCGCAATGACCCTGTTCAAGTGCAACCTTGACAACTGGATGTGGCATGTATGTCCCTCATCATGGACAGTGCCAGTTGGTGCTGAAAACATATGCTCTCCCACATGGCTTGCTTATGTCATCCACTATAAGCTAACCTGCACTCTTGTAAAAGTCAGACTTGTGCTGTGGAGCTTGAGTAAAGTACCGAGTTGTGTAGTCTGTGTACTTAGGTAGGTAGGGGTTCTATTCTCACTGCACTTGTGTGTGTGTGTGTGTGTGTGTGTGTGTGTGTGTGTGTGTGTGTGTGTGTGTCTAGACAAAAGATCAGAAGTGTGTACCCTACAGTTACTGCTCCAATGCCATAGATTGGCAGTATTTTGATTGCACACCCACTGTCTTAAGAGATACAGCTCACTTTCTTGAACAATTGTGTGTATTTGTGAATGCTTTGGCTGCTAATATTTGGCATATTCTGGTGACCCTGGACATTGTGAGTTTGTTCACTATTATTCCCAATCTCATTGGACTGGATTTTATCAGTCGTTATAATGAGAGACTTTCTTTTTTAGATAAAGATATCATGACATGCATTAGCCATTTACTGAGGATTATTCTGAATAACAATGTTTTTTGCTTTAACAATGTGATCTATCTTCAGCACAAGGATGCTGCCATGCGAACACCCTGTGCTAACAGCTATGCAAATCTGGTCTTGGCAGAGTTGAAGCATGAATATGCCTTAAATGTTAATAATCCATGGAATGAGCAGGTGTTATTTTACCACAGGTTTGTTGATGATGTCTTTCTCTTATGGGCAGGTGATGAACAACAATTGAATGATTTTATCGCATATTTACAATCCACCACAAGTTTTTTTAGATTTACCTTACATGTATGTATGAGATGTATAGAATTTTTAGATGTGATGTTAGAACTAGATGTTGAAGGTAGATTGAGCATCTCATTGTTTCACAAACCCAGCTGGAGGAATGCCCTGCTAGACAGAGACAGCATGCATCCCCCACACATTTTTCATAATGTGGTTAAGAACTACATTCTAAGAGCTTCTAGGCTATGTAGTAGTGATGAGTTTTTTTGTCACAGAAAGATAAAGTAGTTCATAATCTGATGGAGTGTGGCTACTGGGAACAAGAGATATATGTATGTAGTGATGACTTAGATGGGTTACGCAGGAGTAAGTGTAAACCATGGTTCTCCGTTGGGCAATGTGTTAATAACCAAAATGAGAGGATTGTGACCAACTCTTTTTGTGTTAGGGTTCTGCATATATTTAACAGTGACAGTAAATATATCTGCAGCATTATACATGATAACTGGAAGTTACTCTTAGTGGATGAACAGATAAGGAAAATAGTTGGTTCTGTTCCCCGATTTTGTTATAAAAGGAACAATAATCCGAAGGATTTATTATGCTATAGATCAACTAACACTCGCATCTCTAAATTAGTGTCGGATTAGAAGGGCACATACCCTTGTAGGAGATGCAAAGCATGTCCTCTTATTAATAATTTGAATATGTTTTCTCATCTGAATGCACATAAGAATTACTTTTACAGAGGGTATGCAACACGCACCACTAAAAATGTGATATACATTGCTAAGTGCAACTGTTGCACTAGTTTTTATGTAGGCAAAACAAATCAAATGTTTAAAAAATGTATACTACAACATCAATATGCTCTATGTAATTGTTTAAAACATAATGCTTTGTTCCAACATATAACATTCCATTCTGATCATAGTTTTCCTTATATGGTTATAGATGCCATTAATCTTAACATCAGAGGTGGAGATATGTATAATGCTACCAAGGCAAGGGAAACATATTGGATAGCAGAATTGCGTGCACATGTTTTGCCTTGTTTGAATGCCTTCATTCCTCTCAAACCTGTTTTGAAGTCTCATAGACATTGATTAGCAGTGTTATAAATATATCTTTTTGCATGTACCAAATTTAACAGTTGTGCATCTTTTTATATACATTTTTGTGTTTTATTATTTTAACACATTACTATTTTTGTATAAAAGGTGTATATTATTGTTCATTTTTATGATGCAATTTATGAAATGATTATTTTTAAAGCATTAGGAAGTGACATCTGATGTCTTATGGTTTTCAGGAAGTTACATTTGCTTTCTTGATATGCTGAGGTTTTTTGATTGGCTTATGTCACTTTGAAATGAGTATATATATTTATATGTATACTTCTGGGAAATGATAGGATCTGATGAAGGAAATTATTTTCTGAAAGTGCTTATCCTATCTTTAATAAACTGTTTTATGCTTTTTGTTATGGTGACCCTGCTGTTTGTTTGGACAGTATTTTGATACTTGCACATGCCTACACATCCATTTCATACAGGCCTCCAAACATCTGCCCTCCCACATGACTTGCTGATGTCATCCATGTGATGTCCCTCCTTTGGGTCAGTAATCAAGGAGCCTCAATCCTCACTGCTAAGATTGGTGAAGGACATTCACATGGAACAAAGATAGATACATACAGCAATTTCAGATGCAGCTCTCTACACCAAGCATAGTTTCCCTTAAGAGCACACAGGGAACACACTCCAATCCTGGGGCTGGGTTTCCCTCTCTCTCCCCCAGACTGAAATAAGACTCCCCACTGACACAGCTGTAGAGCTGAGTCCTCAGCTGAGTGTTCAAGACAAGTCCTCCAGTACCCTCTCTGTGAAACCCATGCTCAGTGTCCCTTCTCTGAGTAGCTGACACACATACTCTTTGAAGTTTGATTTACACACACACACACACACACACACACACACACACACACACACACACACACACACACACACACACACACACACACACACTCCTAGGAAAGGCTGTCAAAGATTTACCAGCTTGCTCCCCTCTGCCAAGATTATAAGATAGACACTGACACCAGAGCACTCTGAAGCCAGTTACACTAAGGCTCTTACAAGGCTACCCAATTATACAGAGTAAAATTAATAGTAATACAAATGGTATTGTTTGACCAATGCAGCAAGGCTTTTGAGGGCAGCCACAGTGTCATCAAATAAATAAAAGTACTCTCAAATGTTAAAATATTCTCTAAAAGACAAGCCACAATGAAAAGTTTAAATATGTTTAATAATAAATAATAAAAGAACATGAAAATACTAAATATCTGTTTAGAATAAACACCAGAGTTTCAATCATAGGAAACAAACTTAATACCGATGAAAAGATTCACACAGATACAGGAAAACAATACTTAACTAATCTCACTATATCTTCCTGACTGATCTAAAGAATTACTGTCCCCCAGTTCATTTACTAGTGCAAGCCAAGATGACATGGGTGAGTGGTCTTTCTTTGTCAGGTTTCAAAAACAGACTGCCCTAAGAATTCTTTCTCATCTAGTATTAAAACATAATTTCAGTGCTAGATTACAGAATGACATCACATGCATCTGGTTACCTGACTTCTAGTTCCCACACTACCCCCTTTAGTAGAAACTCAGCCAGAATCTTGCACATATATATTACCATACACACACATAGAGCTTTATTAAGATGTGTTATAGCATATGGAACCTATACAACCATTTCAAAAACTTCTATTCTTCCAGGGTAGCAATTAGTTCACCCATAAGGACAATACAGTAGGATACTGAGTCCTGTTTTTCACAGACATTTTCTCTCTGACTGCAATCAGAACCGTAAGATACAATCTTTATGGCCTAAACCAGGTAATTTAATTTCAGACTATTCTTCAAAGTCAGCTGGACTGAGATTAACCTCTTCTCTTCCAGTATCCTCTGTTATATTCATTTGAACAGTTACAATACAGTCTGACATACAGGTGTATTTCGTTTCTGTCCAGCAGGACCCACTGTTGGTACATTTTTATCACAAGCAGCTTTACAAATACATTTTCACACAATCACCTGTACAAATCAGATTGATATACAAATGACATATAATTCCTTATAACACTCCAGATTATGGTTGGTTCCTGTAATGTTTTCCATGATCCTTTACCTGTGCCCACTTTGCTGGAGACCTCTGCTGAGAGTACACGCATATTCAGGCATATCAGTTTGCAAAAAAACAATATGCATCCTATCCAATTGTATGTCAGATCCCTGATATATGCCTTGTGCATTATTCATGTGAGGATGCTTATCTCACACACAAACATCCTCCCCATTATGTCACCTTATGTGACAGTAACATAAAACACAATTACACTGTGCAGTCCCTGCTGTACCATATAGACATGTGATTGGTGTTGCTGCTATAACCATCTGCCATTGACATGGCTTCATCTGCTGTACATTAGGTTGTTTCACTTGTCCTCATCCCCTATGTTAATTCCTACAATTCATCTGTGTGTCTCTATTCAATACACACACTTCCCCTGAGTGTTTTTTATAGATGGCAGTCCATGTACAGTATCATTACAGGTCATTTATATAGCTTCAGTACAGCATGCCCGGAATGGGATATCACAATACTCTGCCTTGTAGATACACTATCTTGCACTGTGCTTGGACCATATACTTCGCATTCATGCCTCTCAACTCTCCAGATATTCACAGGATGTCCAGATTTGTTCCTTATCAAATTTGTGGCTTTTTGCCATATCCTTGGGATGATCTCAGGACTGATGTGACTCAATATTGCATACATTTGAGTCATATCTCCCAACTGTCCAGATTTTTGCAGAATGTGCAGATTTTTGTCTCATATTTAGGATCTTTTCCTCATAAATGTTTGGCTTTCTGACAAATAATTCACGTCATTGTGGATTAAAGTCAGAAAATAATGACAGGCATTTGAGTTTCAAACTTCATGCTCTTCAGAAAATTCATGCTAATGTAAAACCTATTATGCTATCAACTTTCTCTGTTTGTAGGAACAATATTAAAAATCTCTCCATATATTATTTATGGCTTTGTCTAGATTTCTTGCTCTAAGAGATTGAGAGGTATGTTTGAGTTTCATACTTCAAATCCTTCAGAACATGTACTTCTACCACACTTCTATAAGGGATCTATGTCAAATATGTCCCTATTTCTGGATCATTGTCCCTGCATTATGTTGGCCTGTACGCAGATGTGTTGAACTAAGACATTGAGAGATATCTGTGAAGCCCTGGTGATCACTGAGGCATTCTATGCAAAACTGCAGACAGTAAGCGTTTTGCTTTAAGGAGGATTGCTATCCATGTTCACTTATTTGGTTTCCTGGTCAGAAACACTGTTGCCAACCACAAAACCTCACTTTGACGTGTCACATGGCATGAATATGCATTGCACGATGATGTGTGCTACTGCTCATCTTGCAACACCACGCACACAAGTAAACTCCACGTAGGCTTTGCACAAAACCTACACAGAGTTTATAGAATCCCCAGGAGAGTTTGTAGTCATTTTGATGAAATCTCAATAATAGCAAAACAAAAAAGTGTAAAAAAAGAAACTCATTTGGAGCAAAGTATCATTTGTTGTTGAATACAGTGATAATGGAGAACTGTAAAAAGGGGAAGAATTTATGTATGGCATAGACAGATTATGAAAAAGCACTTGACAGTATCCCACATTCATGGATAAAGGAGTGCTTGCAGACATCTAAGATACAGCATACATTGATCAATTCCATTACAATGACCATGAAACAGTGACAAGCCACTTACAATTAAGCCATGAGAAAGGGCAAATTATTATCAGAGGTTTAAAAATTCAAAGGGATATATCAGGGTGATTCTTTGTCACTGCTGTTGTTTTGTCTTACCCTTAACCCATTAAGCTGTTTACTTAACAGATTAGGTATTGGTTGCATTTGGCTCCCAGAAAACAACCTTGTTTACAGATTTCTCATCTGTTTTTGTGGATGACTTAAAACTGTATATTTCATTGGATGAGGAGTTGAAAGGACAAGTGCAAGTGGTTAAAACTTTATCAGATAATAGAAGATTGGACTTAATAAATATACAAATACAACATGTAAAGCAGGAAAGCTGCAATACCAGGAAAATATCAATCTAGGACAGAAATGTGATATAAAGAAACTTGAGTAGGAAGGAGTGTATAAATACTTGGTAATTGTTAAATTGATGAAGGATCGGCAACAAAACATGAGCAAATGCAAATAAACCTCAGTAAAGAATACAGAAGACTGAAACTACAATTGAAAACAGCCTTGACATCTAGGAATGAAGTCCAAGCTATAAACCAGTTTGCTCTTCCTGCTTTCACTTACAGTTTTGGCATGACTGACTGGCCCCAAAAGGTATTGAAGCAGTTGGACAGAATAACAAGTAAAATTCTTCATGCTTAACAAATGATATATAAAAACTGTGTATACCAAAATTATGTATTCTACTCTCTGAAGGAGGCAGGGGTCTCTTTGAAACGGATTACATATAGAGATCTGCAGTTGTGGGATTGCATACATATTTGCTGACATCATCAGTTCCAAACATAGTGAAAGTTTTACAACATGAGGAGAAGATGTCTAAGATGACCTCTCTGCTTAGTTTAGCAGAAGCATTCAGGTGGCAAGAGGGAATGGAAAGCAAACCAGACGTAGACAAAAATCAGACAGCAACTGAATGCGCTAAAAACAACAGAAAAAATATAAGATGAAATGGAAAGAAATGTGGAAAAGACATAAATATTGTATCAACTATAGAGATCGCATTGACCAACCTCATGTTGTTCGTGGTTTGTTGTAGGAAGGGTTAAGGAAATTTGAGTTGGAACCAAAGGGTGACAGGTTAATAATGATGACACAAGATAGTTAATTATGTACACATTGGTTTAAATAGGCCATTGAACATGTGGGGGGAAACAGATAAGTTTAGGTTCTGTGAAATAGAATTGGAAACAGTTGTAGACCTTGTTGTTGGGTGTTGATGATGGTTCACTCATTACAACAATTCAAAAAACAGATGCAAGAAAACTGGATAAAGTAGTCCATGAAAAAAAGACAAAAGCAGTGCTGATCATTGAAATTGTTGCTACACATAGCAATTACCATGTCCCACATAGAGAGAGACACAAACCCATAAAATATCAATATATGCAGGCAGAAATGAGAGCAATGCGTAAGAAAGATGCCAGATAGTTCTTACAGTAGTAGGAGCAATGGGTCTCATAAGGGGGCACTACACAGTATGTCATGAATCCCTGCAACTGTACAAAACACTGATGAAGACTGTCATGCTGAGCATTCGGGTCTTATGGAACAAAACTACCAGGTTGTATGAATATAATCGCTAACAGTACACAAACACTCAAACTACATTAGCACCAAGATAAACAACTTGCTATGTGCAGAATGTAACATGGAAAGTGAACATCATACCTGCTAAATTTGTGGCCTAGGTGTTAACGCCACTTTTCATGGTACACACCAGCAAGATTTGAGATAGGGATGAGCAATCATTGCATAAACCAAGGACAGTAGTCCTTCAGAGCTGGATCTAAGCATACCACAATGTGGCTATACATGCAACACAAGTGCTTGTCCTGACATCAGTGATGCAAGCTTTGATATGTAGCCTGGCTTTGGGAATTGATATTAGTCCCAAAGTCATTGGTGATGAAAGTGTTCCCTTTATAGGGTTCAGCATGAGCCATTATATTAAGTGAAGTTGCACCAACTGATGTTGTGGCCATTATCATCACAGAATATAGTCCATCATTGTGTCTTATGGTGCAGACCCGTTTCTACCTGTTTGAGTGTCATCTAATATCTGTGATGACTGTTTTGTTTACTCTGGGGAGACAGATGCATGTTTATCAACAGAGACAGCAACTGATGACAGAGGTAAGAATGACAGACACTTGTCTGAGTGTTTTACTTTGCAACATCATGGCAATCATATTTATCTGGACATCATGTTTCTCTGTGTACTTGTAGAACGTATGTTGTTTCAAGGCACATACGTTTATGCCAGATATTTTTTATTTCATGTGCATGAGCATACGGCTTGAACTTACCTGTCACTTGTGATTTGGAGGTTGCCATTTGGTTGTTCATACATTGTTGTTCCTGATCAGCTATCAGTGGTTCTTAGGATAATTCCTGTACACCTCAGGCAGAAAGGCCACAATGCTTGTTCGCTTTCTTGCATTTTTATATACAGATTATACACATGTGCATCCAGACACTGGACTAACAGACCAAAAGTTGTTCTGAATATTCCTTCTGTGTGCTGGATTATATGCTTCTCGTTCAGGTGACTAGGGATGGTGGGTAGATGTCATGAAAGAAAGCTCCAGGGGGCAGTACTGTTTCCTGCAAAACATAAATACATATTACAGTGGCCCTGTTTTGTGCTATGAATGTAGATGTCTACATGTTTTTGGTATGGCACTCACCTACTAGGTGAATCTCAGGTATTTTCTTGTTGCTCAACCAATGTCATAGACAGAGTTTTTTTAGGTAAAACAGACATGCACCTTGCCAAATAATGATGCTTTAATCTTCAACCCCAACCATCTGCTTCCTACATAGCCTGGAAGATGACTGAATGCCACTCCTCGCAGTTGATGTACTTCACCTTTATTGTTACTTGGGTTCAGTTGATTGGTCTGAGAACATGTGAGAGGTACACAAACTCACAAAAATGTAAAGTGACTACATGGCACTTAAGGAGATTTTGATGGAAATATTATGTAGTTACCAACTTCATAGCATATGATAGCCAGGCACCAGTCCATGATGTGAGTGACAGTGGTCTGGTGCACCCTCACTCTAACACTTATTTGGATGGAATGTCACAGATGCCAGTATACCTAGGAATATAAACCTTTAACTGTAGTGGGATAGGGCTTCCTCACTGGCTGCATAAACTAGTGTGGTTCCTGTAAGGTGTACCTATCTATTGCCCTGTCTTTGCACTGTTGGGAACTATTGTTAATGTTCTAGTCAGACAGCTGGTATAACAAGAGCACTTACAATGCCTTGCACGGCATTTCACTGCCGCACAGCACACAGCAGTTGGTGCTAATTCCTGCATGGTTACATATTCACTAGAGGGCTGCTGCTGGAAGTATATCTCTCTGTTCTACGTTTTTAACACACTTTACCTTATGCATGCCTTTTTATAATCACAGATGTGTAACGACATCTGCAACATCAGGGTAGTAGTACCTTGCCCAGGCATGATTTATTTTGGAATCTGGCCCCATGTGAGTGGCATAAAAGAAGAAAATGTGTTGCTGAGTAATGACCTACAGCTATCAATAGTTACTGTGCTTCTCCTTATCAGTTACTCCAACAAGTTCTCAGTTTTATGTCTCAGAGCTTAATCTGAGTAATGGTTTTGAATATTGTTATGAGACAAGAGAACAATACCTAACAGATAAATGGTGCGTCTGAGAAGTTTCACACTATATGTAAACAAGAATGAATGGAAGGAATCTTACACATACCTGCCTACATGCACATGAGCACTCACACACACGCACACACACACACACACACACACACACACACACACACACACACACACACACACACACACACACACACACACACACACACACACACACACACACACACACACACACACGCACACGCACACACACATGCACACACGCACACACACACGCACACACACATACACACATGCACACACGCACACACACTCTTTGCATTCCTAAACAAATCCAACAGATTTTGAAGTATTTCATCTTGTATTATCTAAAACCTCCAAACAGTGCTAAAGACTTTGATCTTCTAAATAAATAAAAATAACTGAGATGATGCCTCTGAATGAATATTCCAGTCCACTGAATGATATTCGTGATTGGTTTGAACCTACAAATTTCCCAGTGGGTGAATGTGGGAAGGAGGTCGTCCATCGTAGTTGCCTTCATCAATGTCTGGCCTTGAATAACCTTTGTAACTCTGTTTCAAATGCAGTTTAGCATATTCTAAATAAAGAAAAAAATCAATGTGTACCATGAAATTAGAATAACAAAATAATAATTATGAAAGCCAAAAGATTATTTGTGCCTTCATGCCTTTCATAAGATATCATGACAATAATTTTCAAATAGATTGTGAATGCTAAGCAGAATTTTACAGAGCAAAAGTGACTTTATTGGAAGTACAGTTACATTCTTAAAATAACTAAAAAAGAAAACTGCATTCTGATACTTTTTTTGCAAAAATAAAATAAAATGTAATTATTTATTTTTTGGAGGTTGCTAATTTCACATTTACTGAAGTTTTTCACTGTCTTAACAGATTTTGAAATTTGTTCTTGCATATAATATCAAATTTCAGTGTAAACACTGACCTTCACCAATGAAGAGATCTGTTCTGCTTTCAGCCATTACTGACCAAAAATGTGAAGCCTTAGTAGAGATATCATAATGCAGTCCTCGTGTTCATTTTCTTTGCTATTTGTGGGATGGCTGCAGGAGAGAAAGACAGACATCAGCGTTTTCATAAAGAAATACAATGTCATGCCTCTCTAATAGATTTGGCTAATACTACTGATAAGGTCATTAGTTTCCTTTTTTATATGTAGCAAAAGAGTTGAAAACAAATGCATCTACAAAATGGATAATAACTTTTATGCAGCTTTCTATTATTGTCATCTATGCTGTTTATGAATCTTTGTTTTCCAATATCAGCTCCTCCTTTTTTGCTGGCTTATTCAATGGTGGCCTACTTGACCTTGGTAATTGCCATCACACTTCAAGCCGCACATAGACAGAATGTCGTTGCCCATAGTTTTTGGCATATGAGTGGCCTTTTCTGCTGCATGTGTCATATGGCAAGTAACTAGAAGGAAGCCATCTCATAACGCACTGGGTTACAGATAAAAGTGTGCGTAAGTTCCTGGCACTTAATGCAGCAGACTGAAGCTCTGAGCTGTCAGGGCACTGTTTCCTCTGCCCAGGATCCAGGGTTTGATTCCCTCCACCTGAGTTTGCCTACTTTGTGACTGTGATCAAGTCACTTAACCAACTAATGCTCTTGGGTCACCCATGAAGAGGGACAGTTATGTCCAGTGGGCCTACATACTCAGCAGATAGGTAAAAAAATAAAAAGGAATTATCATGCCCATGATAACTTACCAGGACAGGTCTTGGTAAGTGAAGTACTTTGGCACACACAGCCAGTGCTATTTTTCTTAATTCTTGTTGTAATACTAGTCTTCTTTTTTCATTGTACCCTGACCTGCTATGGTCAGAATTATTCTGAGAAATACAAATTACTAGTACATTGTATGTCCTGAGTGCACCTACATTCTCAAAGACTGGACAGGCAATCCAACAGTAGTAAAACTATAAAGCCTCAGTAGTTAAAATATAAATAATGCTGCCTGACCTTTTCTTTAATCGCTAACCCCCGGATTCACGAATCCTCCATGTAAGACTTAATAAGTCTTACTCGGAGGCTGCAATTGAACGGTATGATGTCAGCGTGCCATGAATATTCATGAGGGCACGCTGACTCAACCGTAACTCCTACACAGACCGAGTATGAAAGCAGGGGGCGTGTCCAACTGCCGAGCAGTCTAAATGTCCATGCCCCTGCAAGTGTATTAAAAGCAAAATGTCAACACACAAGAGCGAGTTCACTCAAATGTACTTGCACCCAACACCACATACCCTGACACTGTAAACTCCCATCACAGTTATAAAAAGTAAAATTTTTATTTATTTTTTTAAATCCACAATATAGCTGCCCTTATTTGCGCGTGTGTGCGAGGGTGTGCCCATTGCTTAGCTATAGTTAGCAATTCCGACATGGAAGAGCAAAAGAAAGAATGTTTATGCAAATCACACCAAATTGCAATAGCGTAATGGTAGAGCGTATGCACAAACAGGAGGCATTCATGGTTCGAGTCCCACCACTCCCCTTCTTATTTATGTTTTAAATCAGTATTTGAAATAATACCAGACATATATGATTAAAATATTATTAAAAGCAGTGAAACAGCCAATGTATCAGTGAACAAAATATATATTTTTAAAGGATCCAGATATATAATAGCCTGCCATTAAGCAGCGCTTTACCCAGCTTAACAGAGGTGCCCATAGTTTAATAGCACTTTACCCAGCTAAGCAGAGGTGCCTATCATTTAATAGCGCTTTACCCAGCTAAACAGAGTTGCCCATAGTTTAATATCGCTTTACCCAGCACAATAGAGTTGCCCAAAGTTTAAAAGCGATTTATCTAGAGCAATGTGTTTGCGCGGACGTGTGCGCCGCGCCAACCAGGGCACCGTAGGGCACCGAGGAGCAACGTAGAGCAAAGTTGCTTAAATGCAGCCACACCCCCTAGCCTGTCTGGACAGTATGAAAATAAAATGAATGACAAGGTTCAAACCCAGGACTCTGTGCATCAGAAGCAAAGTACAGAACCACTAAGCCATGACAACATATGGGAAACATCCACTGTTAACATTCATATACTTACGAATGATAGTTTAACCATTACTAAGCAGGTCTGCAGTCAGCCGAGAATTTTACAAAACGGCCAATCACAAAAAAGTGAGGGAAATGCGGCATATTTAAGCCCCACAGGCAGGAATACACGCAATAACTGATTGTAGCTCACATCTGCAGTTAGAATGTCTGGTGTCGGAGAGGGAACACGCTTCCGAGTGCAACGTTGGGGCATCAAGGAGTCCAAATACATGGTTTAGCTCCTTGTCCACCATCACGAGTCAAGACTCCTGCAGGGGCAGTTCCAAGGGACGGAGTACAAGCCAGAGGCTTGGAACCGGTTAGCCTGTGACCTCACCAGTGCCACAGGCGTTCCTTGGACTGGTGAGCAGGTCCGTCACCACCATGCAGACCTGAAGAGACGAAAGCAGGACCACCTGAACCAGTGGATACAGGAGGCCCGTGGGATGCGGGATGCCCCACAACTGAGTATGTAGCCATGGAATGCAGTATGTAAGAATTGATAATGGAGTATATATAACGGATAGGTATGTCTCAATATCCCCTCATTTACTTTACAGCTGCAGGTGACCATGCTATGAATCAGCAAGCCTATGCTGATAGGCTGCTAAGGCTGTGCCACCAGGCAGGTTAGTGATTATTCTGCATGTATTGTTATATAAAATATGGGAGAGAGCATGAAAGAAAGTGTTGTAGTCCAATAATACAGCCATAAAATTGCCTGAATAAGTTCTCTGCATGTACTGTCAGATAAAAATGTCAGAGAGGCAGAAAAAGAGTGTAGAAACCCATTAAGAAAGGTAACATATGTCTGGAATAATATCTCTGCAGGCACTGTCATATAAAATAAGTGAGTGAGCCTGAAAAAAGAGTGCGCTAACCTATTAATAAAGGTATAATATGTCTTGAACATGTCTGCCATATACACCGCTAAAACAAATAAAGGAGTGAGCCTGTGGAAAAGTGTGTAATGTCATTAATAAAGATCTAAAACCCAGAGTGTGTCTGTGTCACAGAGTCTGAAATGTTGTACCCTTGCATTATACAAACAGTACTGTTTGAAAAGGTACTGGCAACCCAGAGTTGTGTAGTCCCATATAAAGTGAGTGATGGAAGTGCTAGTAGCTGTGAAACATATATACAGTCCACAACAGTCATTTACTGGCTGGCATGAATAAGTAAAACTGGCACATGTGTAGCATGTTATATTTTCCCCAAAAATGTGAGTGTGTGTCAAGAAATGCAGGGTTCTGTATAAATCGAAGTGAAAATGTCATGTGAAAACATCCCAGATATGTAGATAAAGAAATATAAATGCAATCAAGAAATATGTAGCAGTAACATCTGCATCCTGGACAGTTAGTTTGTCAGATATAGGTCAGGCATATATTGAATTAGCCAAACCCATTACACAACCTGATGTATGGTGGCAAGTGTAATAATACATGTAGGGGATATACACTTGTAGTCACTAGGAATGTAGTGTAGATGAAAAGGCCATTAAAAGATGTTAACCAAGGTATTTTCTACACCCTACTGTATGTGCATAAACCATGCAATTCCACACCTCAATGGGTATGTGTAATCTTAAATATTTGTTGGGACATATGTCCTATTGTTCTATAAATATTTGCATTCACGTTGATGCATGTGCCCTGTTTGAACATCGCAATCATGGTGGCCTGTTGCTACCAAACATCCCTGCATGCTGTTGGAATAACCACTGTGGTTCAATATATGCATGTGTTATGCTTGCTGTTCAACTGTTGTACCGTTGGTGTGTTGGGTTAATGGGAATATTATTGCATGCTGTTACAACTAATCTGGAATGGTGTTTTGCTTATGTTGTAATTAAACACACCTAATCACAGAACGTATGGAAAGGCCGGCCCCAGCGGACTCACCTGTCCCTCCTCAGCCGGCGAGTGCACCTGGCACCAGCAGGTCTCGTGCCCAGCCTGGGCTCCCCTCCTCCATTGGTCCTGTCCCACCTTCGGGTGGAAGCGCTGCAGGGGATGGGGCTAGTTCCCCCCCCCATGCAAGCATGGGCGGAGAAGGGCCACCTGTCACCCTTCGAAGGGTCTGGGTTGTGGTGCATAGGGAGATCCAGCATTCATTCTCTGATCCCCTACACCAGCTTGAGGCGAGAGTGGTGCATCTCATGGGTGAGCCTGCCCGTCCAACACAGCCCCCAGCACAGCCACCCTCGGGGCTGTGAAAGTGCAGTGGTGACTGCCCATGGGTGGGGATCTCAGTTCCACTGTTACCATCTGTGGGCTCATGGGCTTACGATTTCCAAACAACCTTCCCCATCAATAGTGTTCACCCACCCATTGTGTCAACTTCCACCCCTGTATGCATCTAGTTTGTCTTGTCTGTTTACCTCCCCAACCTACCTCCCCAAATATACCTACATCCCCTACCTCACATTCCACTCTCACCTGAAAAAAAAATAAAAAAAAGGGCAATCTGTTCCCATAAAAAAATTACGCCCCATACATAGCTGCCCATTTCGCACACATGTCTGCCGGACATGTAGAGTGATAATTATAATTGGCACTACAACATACTCTGTTGTCCTTACCCCTCTCTCAGGGCTGGAAGGTTGCAAATTTCACACCACATTACGAACATATGCACAGCTGTTGCTGGTAAAGAAATGGGCAGCTATGGGCCTTCCCTACACCCTTCCTGCACATCCCAGCTGGTTTCCCTACTGTCTTTCCCTCTTTGTGCCCTCTTTTTCACCACTTTCCTATCTCCCCATTTTCTTTTCTTTCAAAGAAATTAGCGCGGGGGTTAGCGGGAGTAAGCACTTTTAAGCAGTAGTTAGGGGGGGTGCGTGAGTGTGAGCTTGTGTGCGCTTAGCTAAGCATCGCGCAAACCCACTTACAACTGCTTAAAAGTGCCTTAGTCACTCTGTATGACATGGCCCTTATATTGCTCAGCAGCAAAATCAAATACACCTGTCAGTCTCGAACCCCAGACCATGGGCTCACCAGTCTGCATGAAGTATCACTACACCACAGCAGATATACAATAACTTGGCGCTGAAAGAAATATATCATGCATTACAATGAGTGAATGTAAAGGGAGAATAGGAATGGCATAACACAAATCATGTCCTGTGGCCCTTAACCAGCAAGTGTTGTGGAACTGCATGGCATGACTGTGAAAAGAGAACCAGCCATGCTGGTAGGGAATAATGTTACAGTAGCACCTTACAAACCCCACACAGTATCAGAGCAGGATAACACTGGCATATTTGAATAGGTCAGAGGCCAGACCTCCCAACTGTGATTGGTTTACAGGGATATCCCTGATTTGCAAACAAATGTTAGCTGTGCCCCTCAGACTCTCTGTGAAATGTAGTAGCAGTAGGCAGAAAGGTGGGGAATCCCACTTAATGATAAATGTCAATAAGTGAGAGAAGACACTGCTTGCACGCCAGAAAAGGTGTAGTAATACATATGCTCAGAATCCAGATATGAAACATATGCCAACCTTCTGACTGAGACAACAGTGTCCACAACAAACAAGCATGGTCCCCACCTTGCAAAACTGAAAGGGCTAAGCCTACCTAACCTATCATTTTATAGCAGTGTCCTGAAATCACAGTGAGAACTGCAATTACCACACAGCAGGCTGCATTCAGTTACTAAATGGTAGGTACCAATATGTGCAGAGGCCATCACATGTGCAAATACCTAGAAAAGCAGACTGTATCTGCTGTCCACACATGCAATAATATCATTGCACCAACTGGGAGAGAGAGAGAGAGAGCACGAGCGAGAGAGACAGAGACAGACAGATGGATACAAACAGGCAGTAGGAGACAGACACTGAAAACAAACAGCAACACACAGAGGAAACCAAAACCAAAAAAAAAATAAAAAATACAACACCTGCAACAGACGGAGGTGAGGAATACAAAGGTAAGGTATGCAACAGATATGTATTTGCTGACATCCGAAAGATGTGTCTGAAGGGTACCCTACATACTGTGAATCATCCATATGTGGCAGCAGTCCATATCTATATGTACATGCACATTTGCATAAGGCAAGGGATGTACTGCAACTGTTAGTGCAGGCTGGACATATGTATTTTGTTGAAGGCTGCTATGTGCACATATGTATGTAGGTTGTAGTGTCTGGCATTGCAGACAGCAAGCAGTGCCGGTATATGTCATGTAGTGGTTAAACGCTGTGGGACTGAGCTACAGGCAGTGAGGCCTGCTACAGCTATATGGCCTGAGGACAGCAGAATGCATTCTGCACAACATTGTGCAATAGTATTACATAACCGTATGTCTCACAACTGTTGCATAATTGACATCCCCACCATGAAAGGTGGGCAGTATATGTGCCTATATGTGCAGCTATATGTACAGCAATGGATGTTTAGATGTATGTATATATATATATATATATATATATATATATATATATATATATATATATATATATATATATATATATATATGTGTGTGTGTGTGTATAGATATATCTATATATATATATATATATATATATATATATATATATATATATATATATATAGATATATACATACATGTATATATATAGATATAGATATACACACACACACACATATATATATATATATATATATATATATATATATATATATATATATATATATATATATATATATATATACAGATATATATATAGAGATATATACATATATAGATATATAGAAATATAGATATATAGAATTATAGACATATAGATCTATATATAGATATATACATATATACATATAAAGATAGATATAGATATATGTAGATATATATAGATATATATATGGATATATATTGATATATATGGGTATATATGGATAAATATAGATATATATCTATATATGGATATATATATATATATATATATATATATATATATATATATATATATATATATGGATATATATGGATATATATAGATATATATATATAGATATATATAGATATGTATGGATATGTATGGATATGGATATATATGGATAGATATGGATAGATATATGGATAGATATGTATAGATGTATAGATCTGTATAGATATGTATAGATATGTATATATGTATGTATATATATATATATATATATATATATATATATATATATATATATATATATATATATATATACATATATAAAGAGAGAGAGAGAGAGGGAGACATGGGTTCATATGTACTGCAACAGGTGCCTGTTGTCCAAGGCATGGACTGAACACCAGTGTTGATACTGCAGTGCCATACCCCATTCCAAAACACCTTACTCAGTAACTGCCACATAGGTGGTAGCCTGCCTAACACTGAAGGTGTCAGAAGGGAACAAGGGACACAGGTGGACAGTAGGCTCCCCTTTGATAATCACAGTGCCACAGTAGTCATGTAATCTGTCTATGTGGTACATGTCATCACAAAAGGTGTGTCATCTAGGGAAATATAGGTCGGTGTTCCCCTCTACTCATCACAATGCCCCATGTGGTATGTACCTCACATGACAACTACAGCAAGTGGAAAAGCCACAGACATACCTAACAGCTCTGATTGTCAATGTAGCATTGTTTACACCACTGTTAGGTCTGAGTATGTATTGTCCACCCATGTGCCACTTGGCTGAAGTGTAATGTGTTGCCAGCATGTGTTAGTGAGTGGACAGTACGTGTGTGATGTGTGTAGTACAGATTAGCAAGTGTACATCTATGAACATGGTCGGTGTGCACTGTCTGCATGTACGTGCATAGTGGACCCATGGGACATGTGGCATACCCTGTCGTACACATTAACATCTCATAGTATCTTTCTATAGCCAGTATGCATTCTACTACAGTTATGTACTAACATGGGTAGACATGTGTGTATGACATGGGTTGACACTATGCTGTGGGTGATACCGTTAATATCTGTCAATGATTTGTGGTCTGGTAGTATACACAACCTTAACAGCATGACTATAAGCAATCATTGGATGATGTCCTGACAAATGACACACAGTCGTAGGGAACTCAGCAACAGTTGGATCCTTCTGTTGCTACACTATAACACTAACCAGTGATAATGACCACCACCCATTCCTGTGACCACACCTGTTTGGCATATAGCCCCCTACTGTCAGTGGGAGGTGGGTATGTACATATGGGTCTGTCTGTCAGGATGTTGGCATTGTCAGTCAGGTACAGTTGGCCCTGACTCAGGACATATTTGGGTGTACATTGTTATTCATGACATAGCTGAAGGAGGTGTCATGATTCAGTCTGGACTCCTTCTCAGCTACTCTTTACAAAACACCAACGAACATGAGCTCTAATCCCTGTTATACTCTTTTACACACTTAACACCCTACTGATCCTTTGTGATCAGGCTACAGAGTATGTCATCATAATATCCTGGCATGTCCAGGGATCAGTTTTGTGTGTACTCTCCAGTCCAGCTGGTGAATATTGTGACACTGACACAATGTCACATCTGCCTCATGTACACCGACAACCCTCTCCTCCTCCCGACAAACTCAGATATATGTGTGAGATGCACCTATAGAGACATACAGAGTGCTGAACTCTCTCGACCCATGACTGGCACAGTCTATCAGGTGGTGAAGGTAACCACACACACCACATATCAGTCTCACATATCCTCTAGCGACAGCACTCAAACCACATTATTACACATAGACATACTCAGATGCTGTAAATGTACTCTGCCTAAGCAGCAAAGACCTCCAAAGCACACACACACACAACTGCTACCCCACTACAATACCCACATATCACATAGTTCACAATGTCAGTGTGCCACACAGTCACTGCCCTTCGGGCTAAACAACACACCTAATACACTTGTAATAGGCGACACTTATTGTCAGACACACTGACGTACCACTCACCAGCCCTAACAAGGGAATAGTCACTTTGGGCTGTCTGTCGGGTGCCAGGATCTGCCACATAACACAGGCAGTCAGGTCACTCCAAAGCAAGTATAGGATTGGCACCATCATTGTCCATGCTGGTGCATAAAACCTCAGATGTTACTCCCTGGACCACATGACATGATACATGGAGGAACACTCTGATCATGTAGCCCAGGCCAGTATGACCCTGACCTTGTCTAGCATCTTACACCCACCAATTATGATGTCACAGTATACAGACAAACATATCACGTTTAACAGTTGCCTAACAAATTTGTTTCATTCATAGGGGATACAGTGTCTGTCAGCCTGTAGTAACATGCTTAACATGCCACGTAGCTTCACTATGGACAGCTTGCACCTGTCACCCTTGGACTTTTGAATGCTGGCTAAGGTTCTTGCTGCCACCATAGTGCCTTTTTTAAGCAGGGCTCAAAAGTCAAACCCACCTCCATAGACATTACAGGTTAAATGAAACTAAGGGTAATGCTGCTCAACACCAGATGTGTTACCCTCATATTGCGGCCACTCAGGACTCTCCTCAGTATGGAGGATAGCGATATATGTGCACTAACAGACACCTGGTTCAGGCTCACTTATGCACACCAGCACTACCAGGTTATGTTTCATACCATGCTTTCTGACAACAAGACTAGGAACAGACAACACAACTAGGGGGAGTATCCATATACATCACAGATACACACACCTCCGGGTTAGTAGCACTGCACAAAGCATCACAGACCATACATATACAACTACCATTGTGCAAAACTGCCTTTCAGTTTGT
The DNA here is from genome assembly GCF_019279795.1 of Protopterus annectens. NCBI lineage: Eukaryota > Metazoa > Chordata > Ceratodontiformes > Protopteridae > Protopterus > Protopterus annectens. The sequence goes on along the minus strand of NC_056732.1, from coordinate 1,187,672,769 downwards.
TTCCTGCTACAGACCACCCTCCCAAACTCAGGAACCACACTCGACTTTCATGGGAACTATGGAGAATATGAAGGTCTCCACAAACACCATTACCTTGGGTGACTTCATATACACAAATATTGACTGGAGATACTACTCAAGCCCTAACACCCTCACCCAACAGTCGCTACAATTTGTAGACTCATATGCTATGACACAAACTGTCAGCATAGCCACAAGGGGGAATACATATTGGACCTGATCATTACCAACATGGGGACTCTATGTTCCACACCAGCGATATACTCCTCATTGGTAAGGTCAGAACATACATGTATCTCAATGGACATACATATACCCTCCACACACCCATCCTGGGTAATCTTGGTGAACTTCTCATGAGCCAACGTCTCACTTCACCAAAGCAAGGTGGTATCCTTCAGAGACCCTGAGACAGTGGCAAATACGGCTCACACTGCTGAATCCTTTGCATACATTCCAAAGACATGCATCTGGAGCATTTCTCCCTGGGCCTCCACTGAAAACAGGCTCTGTGGAACCTAGTCAGACTTTCCCGGTCAACAAATGTTAAATAAATAAAAATAAATAAACATACACATTCTATGGACAGCTAGTGGACTGCATGGATTGTGCTATCCCAAATAACAACAGGACTCACTACTCCAATAGCAGGGGACCTGTCTGGTAGACCCCAGCCATTAATAAGCTGTACAACGTCAGGAGGATGCTACTACATGATAGAGCACAATCCCAGACTGGGAAGGCATCTGTGATCTGTACTAGCAGACAGCTACGATCACTCATGAACTTTTCTAAGGGCCGATTCTACCGGACAATTGCACCAGACACATAGGGCTATCACACGGCCTTCTTCAGTTATGTCAGGAACCTGGGTGGACACTCACTGATATGCTGTGAGTTACTGCATACTGACTAAACTTACCCTGAACCCACTGGCATTGCCAACATCCTGGCAAACAGGTTCAGTGCAGATGTCTCCCCCCCGTCCCCCCTAAGGAGCAACTATCCATCCCAACAGAGTATAACCTCCCTGACATCACACAATAACAGGTGAGTGCTGCCCTCCCCAAAGAGTACATCACAGTATCAATGGGACCAGATGGTGTCCCGGCCTGCATCTTACACGAGCTTCATGACAGACGTAACCCTCACATTACATCACTGTTCAGTATCGGAGTTACTACAGGATATCTACCCAAGGAATGGCGTACAGCAACAGTGGTCCCACTCCACTGAGTTGGTGCCACAATGGACCACAGACAATATTGCCCTATAAGCCTAACTAGCCTTTTCTGCAAAGTTATGGAGCGTATTATCATGGGACTCATACACATAGATATCGAGAACCTACAGACACCGTGTCCTACACATTTCAGCATTGTTGTGGGCAGATCTTGCCTCTTGAACCTGTAGGTATTCTTTAAACGGTTAACAGGTCCATTGACATAGGGACGGTTGTCCAAACAGCCTACCTGAACCTTGCAAAACCCTTCAACACAATAACCCACTGGGCCATTATGCATAGGCTCACCAGCGTCGATATGGACACATATCTCACATGATGGATTGCTACCTGGATCAGGGATAGCACCCACATGGTCAGAATTGCAGGTGCCATGTCTGACTATACACCAGTTACACGTGGCATCCCACACGACTCGGTCCTGGGACCTCTCTTGTTCAGTATATATTTGTCTGACGTACAGGCTACCACAGGGGGAATATGGCTGAACATGTTTGCACTTGACTGCAAACTGGGTGCCATGATCAACTCTCCAGCTGCCACATACATACTCAAACAGGGTCTCTCAAAGATGGATGACTGGTGCCTGAGCCATGCCCTACAGCTAAATGCCATTAGTTGCATAGTCATCCCCTTTGGGAATAACAACATGCCCACACATTACCACACTCCATTACATATGGTAGGAGTTGTTAGGGGTTTGGAGACATGACTTGTTCGTACTGTCGCCTTTGACATTCACGTTGCCAAAGTGGTTGGACACACCTATGTGGGCCACCTTATCCCATATGGTTTCACATCTAGATCGAGTGAGGTCATTGTGCCCCTATACTCATCACAACCATGCTTGGTTACAATGCCACATTTGGGGTGTACCTTACCCGACACCTGCAGCAACTGTACTGGCCACAGAAGTTCCTCACCAAGCAGATCTAAGGACTCACACAGATTCCCTGCATAGTTCGGATGCAGTAACTCCAGCTCTACTCAGTCGCTTACCACCTACTTGGATATGATGTGTACCTGTTGTTTACAGATATACCCAACCCAGATTTACTGAACATGCTCCACCTCAGGATATCCGACTCCCTTGGAGCTACACACTCCAGGGATGTATACCTCAGCACAGATGTTAATAGGACATGCTGGAGGGACAGATTCTTATCCCAGAGCCTCCACTCACTCCAGATTGTAATCCCAGTTTCAAATAGGCAGAGCCACCCACTGACCACCTACAGGAGACATCTTGATGACTGTATGGGTGATCATATGTTTAGCCCTGGGATATCTTCTGTGTCCCTGCTAGACAGAGGCACACTTGCCTGAACGTACATGGGCTATCTTGTGTGACCTACTATTCACACACACAGTGTAGTAATCTGACAGGGTTGCAAATGCCAAACACACTGTGGCTAGGTTTGTACATGCCCTAGGGAAGATAGCCTAGTATCGACCTCTGAACCTATGCTAATGTTCAGGATGCACAATGTTTATTGCTGATACTGTTTGCAGGTCTTTATCATCTTTGCTTTACCAGTTTCTATGAACAACTTTGGTATCTGCAGAACATATTTGATTATGACAGGGTTCCACTATCTTATGGATGTGTCTGTTGTCATATAACTGTGTGCGCAGGGTGGATTGCTGGTTAGTGACAGGTTCCTGGGTTAACACATGCAACTGCCAGATATGCGTGGCCCACTGCTGTACTCAGACTTGGCCTAAGTGTGTGAGCATGCCCAGTTCAGGCTTTCCATGTTTTGTTGCCTGACATTTGTCTCATTTATTCAAGTGTGTGAGCATGCCCAGTGTGACCTTTCAGTATGTTGCTATCTGAGGTCCACTACATTTGTTGATGTGTGTGAACATGACCAATATTAACATTTATACTGTGTGTGTTGGAAGTCAGGTTCTGTTCTTACTGCAGGACTCACCTTTGTGTCATAACTCGACAGGGATTATGCTGTGCCTGCAGGGTTTCCATGAGATACTTTGCATAGACTTATCAACATTCCTTTATACAGGCTGACCACTGCAATACTGTCATGGTTTAGTGGTTCAGTACTTTGACTATAGTGCACAGTATCCTGGGTCCGGGGCCCATCACTGCTTTATATTTTCATACTGAGCAGACCAGACTGCTTAAGGGCCAGTTAAACAAATATGAGCATGTTGGCTTTTGTTCAGCTATGCCCTACTTAGACCAGGCTTGTCCGACATTGCTCAATATTCACTAACATTGCCGGACGTTGCCCAATATTACTCAATATTGACCACAGTTGTACTAGTTGGTGTGTGCGAATTTGTTTGCATATACTACATGGTGGTAAATGCTGTTTAGCACTGCTTTATATTGCTTAACACATGGCAATCATGCCTTAGGTGGTGCTGCAGGGCTGCCTATGTTGGATGCACATACTACACTCCCTGTACATGTTTGAAAGCAGGTGGTGTCAACTTAGGCATCCCTTTTACTATATGTGCAAGTCAGAGAGAGGTATCATTTCCAGAGTTCCTACTGAGCCAGTGTATGTGCTATGCATTGCCTCATTGCCAAGGCCAAAGCATACTGGGCATGCCTCCTTCTGCCTACTGGGGCAGGCTCAGGTTGTTCCTCCTCCAAGTCACGCTCTGCCTGTGATGGCATTGGCAATGGTGGGGGGCTGTTTGGCCCAGGCCTATGCTGGTCCTACTGCAGCTGTTTTCACAGGATCATATTATGTAGCATAGCACATACCATAACAATTTGGGTACATGTAGTTGGTGAGTACTGCAAGGCTCCACCAGATGTCTCCAGGCACGGGAACCGTGACTTGAGCAGCCCAAACACATGCTCTATTACATTACGTGTTTGTGCGTGTGCCTCATTATGGCGTTCCTGTTCAGGTGTTTTTGCGTTTCTGATGGGAGTCATCAGCCACGGCTCCAGTGCATAGCCAGCATCCCCCACTAGGTGACCATGTGGGATGTCCCCATTGGCAAATGTCTGGTACAGCTGCATCAGATGCCAGATATGGGAATCATGGTAGCATCCAGGGCAGCCTGCACACACATTCAATATTATGCCCTGGGCATCACACACGACCTGGCAGTTGATGGAGGGGAAGCCCTTGCGGTTGAAGTAGACCCTACCCCGCTCACCAGCTGGTGCTTTGATGTGTATGTGTGTGTAGTCTATTGCACCCACTACTTCAGGGTATTCCGCTATTTGCCAGAAGAGACGCATATTGCTGGCCAATACCTCACGGGAATTGGGGAAATATACATGGTCACCGACATGTGCTGACATGGCATCCAGGAACTGGTGCAGTACCCTGGATGCTGATGCCTATGATATCTCCATCATATCACCAGTTGGTCTCTGGAAGGTACCTGTTGCTAATATTCTTAGGCCAACACATACCTTGGTTTCCACTGGGATGGGTTCCCCTCTGTTGGTTCTGTGTGTGAGGCGTGGCCTGCACAGCTCAACAATTTTCTGCAGGAGGTCTCTGTCCACTCTAAAGTGCTCCACTATCTCCAGCTCATGCAGCCCCTGGTAGGTTACCCTAGGCCTGTAGACTCTTCTCCGTCTCCTCACTGTGGGTTGTCCAGCAGCATTTCCATTGTCACCACCCTCAGCATGTTGCATATGTCGCCTTATAACAGCAATGGCAGCCCCTAACATTTCTTTGTCTCATTAAAGCTTTTTCAGTTTTCACTTCTATTAGCTTACTGCAGTGTCTGTTGTGAGAAACATAATGGACTGTTGTTTGCAGAGTTTTAAGTGCTAGGCTGGGCTGGGCTAGTGTACTGCCTGTGTAATTGCCTGATTCTGATTGTTTTCACCTGCTAGCTCTGCTAGTACTTCCTGGTAACTTCCTAATATTTGTTGTGCTTCCTTTTTCTTTTCTGTTTCCTCGGGGGGGGGGGGGGTGCTGCGCACACAAGCGCAAACACGTGCACAGCAGCTAACACGCACGCACCCATGCTTACACAGACTAAAACTTGCTTACTCGGGTTAAAATGTGTGCACACCAGCGCAAACGTGCTTACAACTCTTTAAACAGCCTTATACATGCTTAGTCCGGCTTAAACGCGCACACTCATGCTTACACGCGCACTCTCTGTCTTACTCGGGTTTACAGGTGCACACACGCGCGCATGCATGCTCAGCAAGAAATTTTGGTGTTATCCACGGCATACACCTTCCATTTCTTGCCTAGCCTACCTGTTGGCACACCTCTTTCCATGATGTGTAAATGGCAGCAGACACATGCCACTCTGCTCCAATGAGCTTCACGTCTTTCATACATAACCCCCTCATGATGTCACCTATCTTCTACTCTGTTACTCCCCTTATCCTACTCCTACACTCCACTGACTGCTCATTTGCTATGTGAACTTGCGATTCACTATCCTAACCCTCATTAACATAGGATTGCCTACTAATGCTTGGCTACATCTCTTAGACTGAGCTTCCCCCCTTAGCAACCTCTACTCGGTGGCCATGTTGTCTTCAGCCTGCCATTCCCTTGCATTGTACATTAACAATTTAAATAAGATCCACATTTGTGGGTTTTAATTTTTAGTTTTCTGGGCTTAAACATCGGAAATCGGAGGAAAAAAAAATTTTTTATTTTCATATTGCATTAGGGAAACATTTCCAATGGCCGTATATTTGGCCATCGGCATGCTTCCTGCACTGGATGCAACCTTTATTTGGAGCTGTCATGGCTCCGTTTTGCTATTTGCAGAATGGTACTCAGTTGTCAACTGAGTACATTTCTGCAAATAACACTGCTCTTACTCGGACAGGTTCGGGTTTCCTGAATCGCAACTCTATCTCATTTTCACGCCTTTCGCCTGCAATTGAGGTAATTTGCATATCCCAGCCCTGTCTGTGTAAGAGCCATTTTAGGAGCTCTGTTGCATGCCCCTGCAGGCTGTTCCTGGATCGCTCATCGGACATGATGGCTGCATGGAGTCTTACTCTATTCTAAGACTCCGTGCAAGCCTTCATGAATCCGGCCCTAAAAGTAAACACGGAAATGTGAGCATTTTATTCTCTGTCAGGATATAACCCATCTCATTGATAGCTGTTTTGACACACTTGAAACTGTTATCAGAATGAAAGAAAAGTGTTTAATGATTTGTAATCAGTGTTATAGCAAGTCACTGGATGATAGACATCTCGTGATATAGGTGAGTGGAATTTAACATCTTATTCTAAACAAATGTTGCTGCAACAAATTCGTCATATCTAAAACTTCTAGAATTTCCTGCCTTACACTCTTAATGCCACCATTCTGTTTCTCTTGTAACACATTCTGATGATTACAAATGCTCTGAAAACCAAGAACATTACAGTTATATATATATATATATATATATATATATATATATATATATATATATATATATATGTTGAGTCTTTTGGCTTTTCCCGGTTAGGGGTCGCTACAGCAGAACTCCGGTCTGCTAATGATTGACAGTGGATTTTTATGTGCCGAGTTGCCAGCCCTGACGCACAACCTTCAACGAAGGTACGCCCATTCACGCATGCCTCCACCCAGAAGACGCTTTAACTGAGAATCGAACCGGACAACGTCTTACCTACCGCAGCACCACCACTGCAGTCAGTTTTTATATATATATATATATATATATATATATATATATATATATATATATATATATATATATATATTTTTTTTTTTTTTTATGGGTCTACTTCACTTGATTGAAAGCTGACTAGACTGAAACTCATTTGAAGGAGCACATTTGACTGAAAGCTCACTTCACTGAAAGCTCAGTTGACTGAAACTCATTTAATTGAAACATATATGCCCTTTTCCCCATTGTAGTGCAATCCTGGAGTAAGTATATATAGTAAGGGGGTTGTGGGGGCGCAGCCCTCCACATTGAGGGGTGTGGGTTGAAGCCCTCCAACCATTTTATACATTTTAAACCATATAGATGGATACTTACAACAATAATGAATAACTCTTTTTAGAATACAATATATACCAAAATGATAGCCCCCCACACACCCCAATGTGGGGGCTGTACCCCCCACCCCCCCTTACGATACATGCTAATTCCAGGATCACACTACAATGGGGAAAAGGGCATATTGCTTTCAACGGAATGAGTTTTAGTCACGTGAGCTTTCAGTCAAGTGTGCTCTATGAAATGAGTTTCAGTCTAGTGATCTTTCACTCAAGTGAAGTACACCCATATATATATATATATATATATATATATATATATATATATATATATATATATATAGATATAGATATATCATATTGCTCATTGTGTTTGCTCGTTCCACTAAATTAATGGTTTTCAAATCATTTCATGTTATTTATACCTGTGTTGTAATATCTGTAACTGATGCTTAGGCTCTAACACCAAGTGTAGGCCTGCAATCTTACATATACATATATATATATATATATATATATATATATATATATATATATATATATATATATAAGCAATAATCCTTGTGTTGGAGAAAATAAGCTAATATGTTTCTTCCTGTAGAAAAAGAAGAATGCTAGTTTGTCATCAGTGGATGTATGAAATCTTTGAGCCTCATTTGACTGCCGCCCCCCCACCATGTCTTTTTTTCACAATATTATTAGAGGGATTGCCATTTACTTAAGATCTTGGTTTCAGGTGATTCTACAATCTCCACTGAGTATGTTTTCAAGGCAAGAGCAGATGGAAGATTACTCCTCATTTATCATCCACCTGATAAATAAATGATTTTTTAGCAAGAGTTCACTTAGCTTCTAATCAATACCATGCTGCGCTATCTGCAGTAGCCATCTCTGAAGGTGACAATCACACTTGATTTGAAGATCAGTCAGGGTCTTGACCATTCTGCCCTTTGGTATGGATGTTAGTTGGGGTATTTTGCAGACATCTTAATGTTTATTGGCATCAGCTTGATTTCATGATCCTGTGTTTCTGAAGTACAGCCAAACTATCCACTTACGCTGTGCTGATGAGGTCAATAAAAAGGCCAAAGCATGCATGTCCACAGCTAGTGGGGTTTGGCTTTATTGCCCTGAATTTAGCTGTAAAGACTTAAAAAGTAAAAAAAAAATGTTATGGCCATTCAGAAGCTGTGTAGCTGAAACATTCAATGTCCTTAAGGGGTCATTTACATATATAAAATGGACGTCTATTACAGGAGGTTTAACATACCATACAATGAAAATTCTAGCTTGACTGTTTTTTTTTTCTTGTAGTTTTTAGTGAATGGTTAGACTGAGTGACATTTTTATCCTTTGGCTTGGATGTTTTTTGCAGTAGCTACCAACTGTCCAGTGTTGGCATGCAACATCCTTGTACTTATGAATCATATCCTGGATCCTGTTTATATATATAAAAAGAAAGCTATTGGCACTCTACATTCTGATTTTCCTCAACTGATCAGCAAGTGATGGACTGTTGGGTGCTGCTAGCACATGTCTGGAAACAAATCTGATAGGCATTGCTTTTAGATCTTCTAATTCACTCTCACACACACACACACACACACACACACACACACACACACACACACACACACACACACATATATATATATATATATATATATATATATATATATATATATATATATATATAAACTTAAACCAACTACCCTGGCTGCTGACCGACTCCCATCTGAATACTTAAAACTGGCAGCTGATGTCATTGCTAGCCCTATCTCAATCCTAATAAATAAGTCAATGACAGAAGCCACCATTACCAGCATTTGGAAAGTATCACATGTCATACCTCTACACAAAGGTGGAAACTCTTTAGAGTTATCCAACTATAGGCCCATAGCCATCCTCTCACCATTAGCCAAAATTATGGAAAAGTCTATTCACAGTCAGCTTATTCACTACCTAATCCAGAACAAACTTTTCACAAATTCACATCATGGCTTTAGACCCCATCATAGCACTACAACAGCATTGGTATCTTTCACAGACTCCATCAACCAGAATAGGAACAACAGCAAAATCTCATCTGCTCTCTTTTTAGACCTTTCTAAAGCTTTTGATATGGTCATTCATAATAAACTAATCCTCTCTCTTCAAAAAATTTCCCTACATAATCATACAATCAATTGGTTTCAAAGTTACCTTCAAGGTAGGCAGTGCACTGGCAAAACAGATTGTCCACCTTTCTACCTGTTTCATTAGGAGTTCCATAGGGATCCAAATTAGGTCCTATACTATTCTCAATCTTTGTTAATGATCTATAGTCAGCCACCCCTGCAGCTACCTGTATACAATACGCAAACGATTCTACTTTGATCTGCTCAGCCAACTCCCTCACAGAAATCCAGTCCCTGACCCAGAAAACATTTAACTCCGTCAAAAGCTGGTTCTCTAGCAGACATCTACTACTAAATTCTAATAAAACTAAGCTATTGCTCTTCTCCCCAACTCACCGCTCCCTTCAGGTCACCTTTAGAATTACATCCAACAATGGCACCATAATCTCCCCTGATAGCCAGATCAAACTACTAGGAGTATTAATTGACAACCTGAAATTTTACCTACATGTTAACCAAATAATCAAAAACACCAATAAAAAACTGGGCTCACTCTACAGAAACAAAGCCTTGTTAACCTCTTTGGCCAGAACCAACACAGCACACTCCCACCTATTCTGCACACTCCTATATGCCTCCCCCCATTCTCACTAACCTCTCAAAAACTGAACTAAATAAGTTAACTGTCTGCTACAACCATATCGCTAGATTTGCTGCAGGGTCTACCTATCACACACATCACTGTTAAAATCTAAAACTACTAAAATGGCTTGAGTTTCACAACCTACTTCTCTATAATAAGCATACAATAGCCATAGAATACTTAACCAACCAGACAGAGTACTGGGAATACAACCCTTAATAACCCCTCACACCAGTACCAGGCCACTGAGATCCAATGACAAATTAATGATAAAAACCTCTAAATCCTGTAATCATGCCTGTGACTCAGTATTCTCCAATGACATAGCAAAAACTTGGGACTCACTCCCTCCTGCCTTAACCCTGGAAAACTCTCTAATGAAATTTAAAATTGCAGCTAAAACTTGTTTCACTAACCATTAGATATGCACTAGCTCTAGCCCAGGTTAATCACCTCCAGTCTACCTCTCTATGCACTCATTGCTATTATTTTTCTTCAGTGCACTTGCTCTAGCCCAGGTTAATCACCCCCGATCTACCTCTCTATGCACTCATTGCTATTATTTTTCTTCAGTGCACTTGCTCTAGCCCAGGTTAATCACCCCCGATCTACCTCTCTATGCACTCATTGCTATTATTTTTCTTCACTTCCTCATTTTTCCTGCCGTTTCTTCTCAGATAGCATACTACACCATATTCCTTACTACCCAAAACCAACTCAATTACATTTCTCCCAGCTTACTATCTCCTGTAATCACTGTTTGTATGCATTGTAATCTGAACTGTTGGTATTGTACTTTTAACAGCATTTGTTAAAATAATCTTGTATTTCTGCAGGTTTTCTCCCCGGGCCTCCACTGAAAATGGATATGAATCCAGTTGGACTTTCCCGGTCAACAAATGCAAAAAAAAAAAAAAAAAAAAAAAAAAAAGATATATATATATAAATGTATACATATATATATATATATATATATATATATATATATATATATATATAAATATATCCACAACCTCTTTTTTCCCATTTTTGCACATGGGGACAGGGTGTCACTTGACCAGTTACAATCATCTAGAGCCAGGATTTATACCACCAGGTGGCTAGAACTGCTGCAGTCTCTTTCTCTCTCTCTCTCTTCATATATATATATATATATATATATATATATATATATATATATATATATATATATATGAACATGGCAATTATTTTTCTGAATAATGTCCTGGTTTCAATGCAGTGCAAAACAGAAAACTGCTGGAAAGAAACCAAATGAATTTTTGTTCACCAAATGTATTTTTAAGTTTGCAACAAATTAAATGATTGAATCCAAGAGTGCTATGCAGAGTTTTGTATTTAGTACTTATAGCCAAGCACAGGCCAACAGCATCTCAAAATAATTCCTATGTAATAATAAAAAAATAACTAAACATGACATAATATTCTACTCAGATGGTGGACAAGCAAATAAATAGTTGGATCATATTATTTCTTACATTTTCTTTTCCAAAGCATTGCTTTCTTGAAATTTCAGATCTAAACTGCATTGATCTTGTGAATATATGTTAAGAAATGCAATGCTCCTATTGATCTCTATTATGAGGTATTGACTTTTCTACTACAGTGCTCTGACAAATGAAGATGAGTTCATCTTCATGCTTTTACCAATGTGTTATAGGAGCCAAATGTTATAAGAGTAAAGAATAGTTTTCCATTAGCTTATGTCAGTCTTAATGTTTATTCTCAGTGTAGTCTGGCATTGCTATAACAAAACGCTGCTAAATATGAACAATGAATGATACAGATGGAAAGAAAATCATTCACACAAGCCAGGATGTTTAATAAAGCTTCAGATAAATGTGGAAAAAGTATAAAAACATTTTGTGAGAGTCACTCAGGAACAATGTATAATGCAAGTTTCAGAAGATGTTCTATTGTCCTTGTGTCCGGCATGATAGAACTGCCATCATACATTATAGGTTCATAGGTTGGTACTAGGCTATCGGCCCTACGGCCTATACAAGCCTAGCCATAACACTTCCCTGACTATTTCTTCCCAGAATATTTACTTTCCTGGTCCCCTGTCTTAAATACTGAAATTTATGCTATTTAGAGCCCATCTGAACACCTGCCTTCATTGCATTTTAGGTCACATGCATACCACATTAATTTTCACAAAATATGCAGAAAGCAAAAAAAAAAGTATTCTGGCAACTATAGGACTGCCAATGAGTAATGAAAACTGCAGCCATAAAAATCATCATGCATTTTTCATACATATGTGAATCCTGTAGTTTTGAGGTAAAATAAAATGCCATAAAACCAGACACTACCAGTACTCATCCCTCATTAGACCCATTATAGAATACAATGCCCCATTTGGTATGTGCCTCTCAAGACATCTGCAACAACTGGAAAAGCTGCAGAAATACCTCACTAAAAGAATCACAGGCCTAAAGCAGATGCCCTATGCTAACGCCTTAAAAAACTCCAGCTATACTCTGTCGCATATCATCTACTCCGAGGTGATCTCTGCTTAACATACAAGGCCATGTCAAACCCAGAGCTGTTGGACATGCTACACTTAAAGAAATCCCAATCCCTCAGAGCCACATGCTCCAGGGATCTAAACCTTGTCATCACAATAAACAAAGCATGCTGGAGGGATAGGTTTCTGACCCAGAGACTCCCCAGACTCTGGAATAGACTGCCCATACATGTCAAGCAGAGCACCTCTTTGGCCCTCTTCAAAAGGAACCTTGATGATTGGATGGGAGAAAGGAAATTCACCCCAGGGATCACGTCAGCCGGCCTGCTAGACAGGGGTCCAGGGAAGTAAATAGTGTGGGAAGAAATAGCCAGGGAATTGTTATGGCTAGGCTTGTATAGGCCCTAGGGCCGATAGCCTACTACCAACCTATGAACCTATGAACACTCAAATGTGTTTGTCCTCTATGTTATGCTTTTTTTTTTGGTGGGGGGGGGGGATGGATGTAGCACAAATCCTGAACTTATTCTAGGTATAGCCATACTAGGCAGTACTAGTATAGTTTCTAAAGATCAACACAAAAATAAATAAATAAAAATGAAAGCCTTGCAGATAATACGGTTTTATTCAACAGCTATTCAGGAAATATCGGAGGGCACTTACACACTTTAAATAAGTGATAGCATAAGACATTCTTTTTCTGTGTACTGTTCAGTCTTTGAATCAGTTGTAGTTTAGGTTGCCAGTAACCATGGTCAGAAGGTACTTGTTAACAGGGTATGTCCTTTGAGCTTTTTTATTTATTTCCTGAAAGGTATAACTTCTGATATGAAGCTTATAGGCATGGTTTAGAAACGTGGTACTCACTGCATTCAGCAAGTGCTGAGAAAGAGCACTTGCAGAAAACAAAATTGGATTAAAAGGCAACAGCATAACATAGTCACATAAGATGTTATCGGAATGTGATGTCTTCTACAAGTGTTAAAAGGAGGGTACAAACTAACAGATAATGGTGAAAGCTCTTTACATTTCATTTTTCAGTCTTAGCATAAGTATGTGAGCTCAACACACACATACACCCACCCATACACCTTCTCTATGTACAGCCTATTGTACCTCCATATGCATCATGGGTATGAAATTCCTTTATAGGCTAGATGGATGCAAGTAATCTATTGCTGATTATACAGACTTGCATTTACATATCTCCTTATCTTTGAGAGACAGAGAGTGATAGAGAGAGAGAGAGACAGACAGAGAACTACATTATCTTAAAAACTGAGAAGTCACAGATGTTACATTGAATTGGAAATTATCAGCATGAACATTTATTTCTTTTAAGCACACACATTATTTGACGTTAATATTATTTGCATTTTTGAAAGACGTATATAGTACTTTTGGTCAATACATATGCAGTGTTCATAGCTCGATTTTCTGGTTACTGTCAGCAGAGCTCCACATAGCACTCCATATAGGAGAAGGGAGGAAATGTTGCTAAAATGTCACAAAAGCAAAGAAAAGACCATCTATAATGAAACTAATGTCTTTTGGCTTTTCCCAGTTAGGGGTTGTCACAGCAGAATTCCGGTCCGCTAATGATTGGCAGTGGATTTTTACAGTGCTGAGGTGCCAGGCCGATGCCCAACCTTCAAAGAAGGCATGCCCATTCACGCACGCACCTACCTGCATGTCTTTTAAACATCACTCGACCGCAGGGAGGACATGCAGGCTCCACACAGAAGGCTCCGAGAATCGAACTGGAGAATCTCTTGCTGTGAGGCGACAACTGTAACCGCTGGACCACCACGGCCACTAGAAGACCATCTATAATAATATGTCATCACAGGCTATTTATATTTTTACTTTTAAAAGACCATCTATAATAAAAGTAAAAATATAAATAACCTGTGATGACCTACATAAAATCTATAATATGAAACAGGCAGGCATAAACAGGAGTACTGAAGTATGAGGTAAGAATGGAGACCAACTGTTAGAAAAGCACATTGTATTGATTGCCCATGAATAATAATTCTTTCTTATGAATTAACAAGGTTGAGCTAGCATACCATTGGAACATTCTTCAATAATGATCTCCTGAGCAATGGAGGTGCATGTCATTCTGCTATTGTCTTCTCTTCAGGGTAGGAACCTACTGATAAATGCTTGCTTCTGAGGGGGTAGGGCTGTCTGTGAGTTTACTTCTTGTGTCATTCCCATTGCATGCCAACCCCACTAGTGCTGCTGGACACAAATGGAAGAAATGTAGGGGTATAAATAATAACACCTCTGAATGCTGACTGGATAATGGACCCATTGGGACTCCACCCTGTCATGAGGGTGCCATGAGTAAAGGCACAGATGGCAATCAGGAAATGGGGGAATAAGGGTTGTATCAAAACATAACTCAGAATGTTGCATTCCTATTCAACTGCTGGTTTGTCATGGAGCCCAGAGTTTACATTCCTCTATACAGTGCTGTTTTTGCCTAAGACATAAAGCAGTGATCACTGTCCTGCCACCACATAGTATATCCTCATAGGTGAGCTAATAGTTTCACTTTTTCAGATATTTCTAAAGTCTACCATCCTGACATCCATCCAAACTGGCCTAGCTTTCATCATTATATGGTAAAATAGTTTAAAAGCTATCCTCCACATACAAACACACACACACGCACACGCACACGCACACACACACACACACACACACACACACACATATATATATATATATATATATGTATATATATATATAAACTACTCTAGTGAAAGGATGCAATTGAGGCTCACAGACATTGAAATATATTTTATAACAATATATTTGTATTTTCTTTATACTGATTTTACTCTTTTACATAATAGATGCATTTCAGCCAAACATTGAGTTGCTGCTGCATTAATCAAATACTGTACTTAACTGTTGTGTATTTGCAGTCTCCTCTTAATGTTTGTTTGCATTTCAATTTTTACTACTATAGCTTTTTATGTTGATTTAATTTGATTTATTTCTACTTTCCCCAGGCTGAGCCTGAAAATGGTCCAGTTGGAGCAGTGTTCTATCCCCAATTAACAAATAAAAATAAATTAAATAAAATAATCCATGTTGTACCACCTACATTGTAATATATTCATTAAGAAGATATTCCCAACCTGCTCTTCTCAAACAATGTACAGATGATTCAACTCTCCATTTTTAACTTACACAGTCCCAGAAATCACCTACCATTTTCTGGCTTCTCACCAAGGTTCAGGAGTGGCTGTCTCACACAGGTCGTGCACATATTTCCTGAACACCAAGGCTGTTTTAATTTAGCCCTGTCCAGTAACCTAACTAACTGCGATCCTCTGGCAGCATATCTGACGTAATCAGTGACAAGTTCCTCTAAGTCTAAACAGGCCAGCAGCTAATTCAACATACAAGTAATAATGTGATAAAAAATCAGATGCTTAGTATGTGATATGGTTTTAGCTCATGTCTTAGTAAATTTTGCACCAACTGTCAGTTAATTTCTCAGGTAGAGGAGCCCTTTATTTCCCCTGTCTTTGATTATACTAACATACTGCTTCTGGTTTATTTACTGAAATGCATTTTTTAACAGTAACCGAGTTATACCAGTAACAGTCTTTCACTTTCTTTTGTAAATCTGCAGCCTTCTCCACTGGTCTGATTAAACAGATAACATAACCATAGATGTCCTTCTCGTCTATGTTGCAATATTTTATCCCTCCCGCCTTCCACCATACAACTTGTTGTTTCCTAGGATGATCTCCCTAGGCTCCTTTTTGGATTTTCTTCCTCATGAAGCTTTCTTATTCTGGGATGGTGTGCGGACGTCCCTTTTGTGACTGGCATTGTCTATGCCTGCATCTGACATCCCATGTGCAGGCGGTGGCCCTGGGCTTTTGTGTGTGGGCTGGGCGTTGGGTCGTTGGGTGGGGAATGCTGCAGCATAGAAGAGAAGGACATCTATGGTTATGCTAAGATTTTACACAACTATTCATTTTCTAAGTTGTATGCTATCCTTATGTTTGAAAATTTCAAAATTATCTTGCCTGCAAAAGAAAGTTTTTGCATGAAATTAACTTCTGACTGGCAACTTTGCCCTAAGAAGCACAGTTGATATGACCAGACCTCATTTTATCATACTTTCTTATTAAGGATTCTTCCTAAACGTAGTGGTTTTAAAGATGATTTCTCTCCTCATGTCTGTCATCTTTTCTTCGCAATTTATTTTCTACTATCATTATTACAATGAGTTGTTTTACTCACTGTCAGTTTTACACCAGAGTATAGCAATTACGCTCTGTAAACATGCCACATACTATTGTATATCTTACGTATTCTGTTGCAATGCTCCCCAATACTCAATCAACTAAGGCACCATAGACTACTGTTTTAAGAATCATACTCAATGAGCCCATGGACTCCTGTTCTAATTTGATACTAGAATTTCTCTGTATCATATGTATCATGTATTATTTGTACTGTATTATTTCATTTTATTGTATTTTTATTATACTCTTACTCCTGTTCTTATTTCATTATTGTATTTTTATTAGTATTTACTTCTATGAACCTTGGTACTTTAGCTTTTCTCCCTTGGCTTCCACTGAAAACGGGCTACTTGCCCAGTCGGACACTACTCGGTAAACAAATGGAATAAATGCATAAAACAGACTTGATCCGATGTTTGCATTGCCCGTGCAACATAAGCCTGGATTTACTGTACTGAATATTCATTTTGCTCTGCACTGGGTTATGGCTGAAAATAGCTTGTTTGGCTTATGCAGTTACTCGATTTTCTGGCAAATAAATAAATTACAGGCACTATGAGATGAAGCAGTAAGAGTGTTCATAAGACAGAGGAAAAGTACATAAAAGGCAATGACTAAGGAACATACTTGATTAAGTTAGTCTGGGCTGAGTCCTATCAAAACAAGGTGGTGTGCTACTGATTTCTTTTAATACCTATACAGACTGTTTCTTTCTTGGTATATTGTTGCCATCTAAATGACAGGAGATTGGCAGCAGGATAAAAACAAAAGTATGTCTGACCCATTTCAAATTAACTTTTCATACTTATTCATAACTATAGACGCAAACGCCTATAAACAATTTTTCCCTAGACACCACTCCCAAGTTCCCTGCTGCTCTGCGGGCAATGTAGCTGCACACATCTGCACTGCAGGCAACTCATCTGAGAACTGAACACCATCACCCAGCTTTCCATCTCTGATCTTCTATAGAATAAGTCCCCTTGCTAATCCCAGAGCAATAGCTTATCTAATTTTCCCTTTCAGAAGGGGTGGGTGGTTGGCATAATGGTTAAGGTGTTTACCTAACAGACACAAGGTGCAAGGTTTGATTCTCACATGGGGTAATTGGCTAGGCTTAAAATGGCCCACAAGAGCAGTTAGCCTAGTACTAACCTACAAACCTATAAAAGTGGTACTTAGGAATTACCTGCTACTATGGACAGTCGGTTTCCCAACATTTCTCCAGGCAGCCTGATTGACATGGGCATCCTGAGACAATGTAGCAATTGCCTCATGTATACTGACAACCAAATGCTCTTAACACAAACAAATAGAGTATGTGAGAGATGTAACTATACCATGAAATTAGAATTGGTCCTCTCACATAACAATAAACAAGACATCAAATAGGTTGTCAGCACACACACTTCTCCACTCACACAGGATATGGTCAAGACACATAACCCTACATATCCAGAGGTAGTCACTAAGAGCCGACCAGAGACCTCCCAAGCTCAAACATCCTCACATCCTGGTGCACGAACAAATTTCACCACTACACATAACAACACACATATCAGTGTATCAACAATTAAACCCCTAAGGCAAAAGACCTCAAATCAAAACCTAATGTCCTAGTCATATGTGACTCAAGAGTGAGACATACAGATGTCCGTCTCAGCAGGTTGGACAAGGAGAAGGCCACTATAGCTCCCTGTCAGGTACCAGGATCAGTCAAATCATGCACTCAAGTCACTCAGAAGTGATTATCGTTAAGACTGTCATAGTACATGTTGGAGTGAATGACTTGAGATGTACCTCTCTGGAGACTATATGAAGATGGACATGACTGAGCTTCCAGATTATGTGTCCCAGGCAGGTATGGCTGTAGACCTAAGCAGCATTCTACCTTCACCTAGGATGATGCCACAATAAAGACAAAAACGATTGATTTCAATAATTGGCTTAGCGTCTGGTGTCACTCCAGGGGGATCCAATATCTGACAGCCTGGGAAGACATGGTCGATGAACCATGCTGCTTTGCCAGAGATGGCCTTCACTTGTCTCTTCAAGGCTTTAGGATACTGGCAAAGACACTTGCCTCCCCCGTAGTTATTTTTTTAGGCAATGTCAAAACAACAAAACTTTCAACATAAAGAAATTCACTAGAGACAATCTCAAGGTCATGCTGCTTAATGCTAGGAACCTAAACATTAAGCTGCATACCCTGTAAGCACTCCTCACCTTGGAAGATGCTGACATCTGTGAGGTCACTGAGACATGGCTAAAGGCCACAGAGAGCACACTTGCCATACAAGGCTACAATGCCTTTTACAAGTTCAGACTTCAAAATTAATGGGAAAGAACCAAAGGTAGAGGTGTATCCATCTTCATTAAATCCAAATATACCTCAAGACTGGTACAACAGTATGACTCTCTTGAGCTACTCCAGGTCCAAATAACTATAGGCAAAATACCCTGCTACATCATTGCTAGCCACAGGTTCCCTACCATGAACCAGGAGAAGCACATCACCTACCTGGACTTGCTAGATTCACTCAGTATACAGCTAAACACGTTGGTCATGGGAGATTTCAACTCTCCTTCCATTGATTGGGTGACCTATATGAGCACAAACATAATCACTCTGAGGTTCCTGGACTTTGTTAATTCAAATGCCCTGGAACAGTTGGCCTGCACCACCACAACCGGCTTAAATGTCCTAGACCTAGTGCTCACCAGCATGGGGGAGGGTCACTGCACCACCCCCTGTGGGTTGCCCTCCCTGGTAAGGTCAGACCATAAATCAGTCTCATTTGAAGTAAGGATCAGACCTGACACCCCCACAGGAGCAAAAAAACTGAAACATTTCTCCAAAGCAAACTATAACCTACTAAGCGATGGTATAAAAAGTTTCAAAGTCCCTTCCAACACAGCCACCAATGACTCATGTGAAGAAGAGCACACAAATGCTCTATATAGCCATTTAAACAACTGTACTGACTCAGCTGTACTTGACATGACTAAAACCAGGTCCTCCCGAAACAACAAGCCACCCTGGTGGACTGTAAGTATAAATGAGTTATATAACAAAAGAAAGAAACTGATATCTAAGAACAAGAGGGAACCTACTCAACAGATGAAGAATATCCTCCACAGCTTTAACAAGCAAATCAGATATCTTGTAAAGTCCTCTAAAGCTAGTTATGAGACTAAATTAGAATCCTTAGCTAAAGGCAATGATAAGGCTTTCTTTAGCTATGTACAAAACCTAAAAGAGAATGCCCAGCTGTGTGCTGAACTTATAGTGGGTGGTGCCACTCACACTGAACCTGGGGAAATTGCCAACCTGCTAGCTGATAGATTTTGCAATAACTTCACCCCCTATTCCCACCACTCATACCCCAAAGCATTCCTGACACTCTCCAAAGCCAAAAATGTAGCCTGTACATGACCAGATAACATCCAAGATTGCTTACTAAACAAGCTAAAACAAGACCCTGTGGAACAACATGGCATTCTCTTTAACATGAGCACTGGCTTTGTTCTGGCAGAGTGGAGAACAACAACAGTAATCCCCTTGCAAAAGAGCTCCATCAACTGACACAGGAAACTATCAACCTATAAGCTCTGTAAGGCCATGGAAAGAATCATCATGGACCTTATCAACAAGGACACAGGGAAACTTTAAACTCTTGACCTGACCCAGTTTGCTTACATCAAGGGTAGATCTTGCTTATTAAACCTGGTGGACTGCTTTGAGAATGCAGCAAAGCCCTGGATGAGGACAAAGCAGTATATACCACCTATCTTGATTTAACCAAGGCTTCTGACACAATCTCCTACTAAGGGATAATTGAGAAACTCTTCCATCTGGGGATTAACCCATATGTCACTAGATGGGTAGCCAACTGGCTCACCAACAGAATGTACACTGTCAACGTTGTGGAATCCACCTCCACCAGTAGACCAGATACCAATGGGGTATCACAAGGTTCTATACTGGGCCCTCTGCTGTTTGGTATCTATTTCTCTGAGGTCCAGGTGAAAGTAGATGGCCTATGGCTTACCAAGTTTGCAGATGACTGCAAACTGGGCACAATCATTGAGTCCCCCAATGATGTAACCATATTACAGAAGGGGCTGACTCCGACAAATGACTGGTGCCAAAGTCACAGACTAAAACTAAATGCAAAAAAAATGTCTCATTATACCCTCTGGCAAAGAAGTAGCCCCTGCTAATTATTGTATAGATAGCACCTCTCTAAGCTCAAACCCAGTGGGAACTTGAGAACACAGGTTGATAACTTGGGAATACAGGCTGATAGCAATATATACATCGATCACCATGTGTCCATAGTGGTAAGGAAAGCCTTCTACATTGCACATCTCATAAATAATGGCATTGTATCCAAGATTAAAGAGCTTATAGCTCCAGTGAACTTGACCCTTATCAGACCACTAATTGAGTACAATGCTCCCTTCTGTATGTATCTCACCTGGCACATGCAGCAACTGAAGAGACCACAGAGGTTTCTAACCAAGAGAATCTGGGGCCTCCAAAACATGACTTACATGAATAGACTGAAAACCCTGTCACTGTACTCTGTATCTTACAGGCTGCTGAGAGGTGACCTGTGTGTGGCCTACAGAGCAGTCTCAGACTCTGCCTTAATGGAAATGCTGTATATCCGCAAATCATATGGGACAAGAGCCACTTGCTCCAGGGAGCTCATCCTAACCTGTGACATCAACAGAACATGTTGGAGAGACAGATATATCTCCCAGAGATTACCACACCTCTGGAATATGCTTCCACTTTGCATGAAGGAGAGCTCCTCAATGACCCTATTTAAGCTCAGCTTTGACAATTGGATGGGTGATCTTAAATTCACCCCAGGGGTGGCACCTATGTTTCTCATGGACAGGAGTAGTCGGTTCTGATCATAAAATCGCTCTTCTAACAATGACCATCTAACTACGGTCAATTAGGGTACATGAGTTTTTACATGGTTAGGCTTGCAAAGGCCCTAGGGCCATTAGCCATGTAAACTCCTGTGAACCTATGAACTTCTGCAAACAGAAAAGTGATAAACCAAAGCTTTTCTGCTGCCATAATCAATGTAATACTTTATATTCACTGTCATGCTGGAGTACATATTTAGGTATTAGTGATGACTTACTTGTATTATGCATACCTGGAGTTAAATTTGTACAACTTCTGCTTGCACACTGATAAACCTGATCAAGTTGTTTCACTGACCAAATTTCAGACTTACCTATAACACATGCAGTTATTCTTATTTGATTTTACTCCTGGCCTATTAACAAAACCAAACTATGTAAACAAAGGACAAATGAATATAACAGAATAACACTTACTCTAGGATTCAAAAGTAGGCTTAATGCTCAAGGTATTTGTCTGCCCTAGGTAGGACAATTACTACAACAGTGAGAAAATGAGCTTATTGCTTCAGTAGCATGTCTGAAAATCACACTCTAGCTATCTAACCCTGCTGAGGTATGTGCACACCTACACACACACTCATTCACTCATCTAACTATCAACAAACAATTCCCTCACAGTCGATTAGAGTCACAGAAACACTCATCCATTCATCCACACATACGATACATACAACCTAATACATACTTACAGACACATGCACACACAAGCACACACACACACACACACACACACACACACACACACACACACACACACACACACACACACACACACATACACACACATTTAGAGACTTGATTCCCTATCCAATCTCTTAGTGTGGCCACCCAGGATACACACACACACACACACACACACACACACACACACACACACACACACACACACACACACACACACACACACACACACACAGAAAAATACAGATAAAGATACAGGCAGACTCACATATACACCCACAGATGTACATTCATGCATGTCCCTACAGATACACACACATATACATTCACACTCATACACACACTAACACAGAAACACACAAACACACTACCCCAGTGTCTTTGTTGAACTTTTCTGCACCAAAACTGTTTCCATACGTCTGAATGGGTGACCAGTTTCCAAAAGTGGTGTTCACTTTTTCCTCCAACAATGAAATTTCATATAGCCAAGCAGATCTCCCAATTACTTTTCAGAATAAACAAGGAGCTGTTGCCGTTATTGGGACATTATTGGCTAGTTAGTATGATCTTTTCCCCTGAATGTCTGCATTGTCATGTACCCCTGCATGTAAATCTCCCACTGATCGCAGACCCCTGCTAGTGGGAAACCACAACAGTACAGCAGCCTAAGAAATGGAAAGGCTTACTACAAGGGAGGAAGGAAACAACTATGTTAAGGCTTTCACCAAATGGTGAACCATTCTGAATCCCAGCCTTAGTCTGGACTATATTAGTGTTGCTGACTTCCTTCAATATGTTTTGGACACTAGTGTTGCATATTTGCATCTTGTGTACACTCCATAAATGTGAGGCACAGTTGGTTACAAGGGAAGCAACAATTCTTCCTCTACCAACCTTAAGCATATAAACAGAATAGCAGTTATGTTTGTAAATATTATTTTAACTCAATAAAGCAAATGGCAATTGCAATACAGCTTTCATCTATTTAAAGTGCTTTATTCTAGCTTGATTAGTGTTTTATATAAGCCTGCTTTACCTTTTAGAAACGCACATGGGTGAGTATTTCAGTACTTAAGAAGACTGAAGTACAAGAATGCATGTGCTTGTATGCCTAAAAAATAGAAATAGAAATATTAAATTGCATTTGAAATATTTCTTCCTAACTATTATGTTCCCTGTAGAGATATTGAACTCATCTTTAAGGAGCTGTTTCATTTCTTCTCCATTGGGTAGACGGAACTTCAGTGTCCTGTTTCTAGATTATTATATAAATGCTTAAAATCTCACTGCTCTTAAAGCATTCTGTTATATTGGTGCAGACTGACAGGAAGTATACAAAGACAGAAAAATAGAAATACAAACATAAAGCAGGTGCCAAAATCAATGATGTGACATTTAGCAGACATTTGTGAAGCTGTTGAAAAGCAATGCTTAGGTCTATGTAAGGGAAGACTGATCTCTATAATCACTAACCTAGATGTGTTAAATGCAGTATTTCATTTTTTAAGAGTTAATGCAGACAATCACATTTAAGTATGTGCTCATATTGCATGTAACGTGAATCTTCCGGTTACAATCAAACAATAGAAATGCAAGTGTCTCTAGATGCTCCCCTATGCTGTAGCTGAAGGCTGCTGTGTATTACATGAAGTACCTTCAAGGGAGAAGCTTCCTTTGAAGTCATAACCTGGCAGATTGATTTGTAATCCATGCTCTTTCTCTCATCTCCCATGAGCTTTACTGAGGTCATAAATCAACTTTAAGCAATCAGTCAGGACTCTATCCTTTCAATTCTTCACCCTTAGGCAGAATGTGTATGCTGTCTGTTTCAACAAAATATTAACACAGAACACACTTTGCTCTTGGTTTTGCTGAATCTTAACCTCGCTTGTAGTCTTGTGTCAAAGACCAAACCATTTTTTTTTAATATTTGCCTTGCCAAGATATTAGTCTTTTGCAGATCTTCACAGTGTCCAAACTACATCCTATTTATCTTCCATCTACATTTATTGTTTGGTGTGGAAACAAGATTAGTGTAGTCATTAAAGTACAATAGAGATAATGTTTAAATACACATTTTAGAAACAAAATTGTGCAAGTAATGCTGTTGGAGAAGGAATTTTGAAAGTGAACAATAAATTTGAATGTGCTATTGATAAATGATTATACAGCTTTTCACAAAAAAGCAAGATCGAAAAATATCTGATATATGTTAGTGAGAAAGTACATTGACAGGCATTTATGTCTACAGCTGTGTGTGTGTGTGTGTGTGTGCACTTGCGTGCGTGCGAGTGTGTGTGTGTGTGTGTGTGTGTGTGTGTGTGTGTGTATGTGTGTGTGTGCGCGCACACGCGTGCGTGTTTTGTGTGTTTCTGTGTTTGTATGTGTGTGGCAAAACAGCACAAGTTACAAAAACAGTTATGCAAAGGCATACAAATTTAAACTGTATTATTATGTGCCCTTTATTCCACCATGAGATCATATCCAGTTTAATGATACAGATGCACTTCTAAAAGAATGCCTATGTAAACAACTAAGCAGATTAACAACTTTGAGTTATAAAACAATATTTTCACCTGGCTTTTACAGAAAAACAAAATAAATGGCAGAAAAAAAACTACCATTAAATATGTTTTTAAAAAAATACATTTCAAAATGTTAATCGGTTTGGTCCACATGCTTACATAATCATAGGTACACACTAGGTTAGTTACTCTTGAGGGCCGTTTCAAGCCTAGCCAATTTCAAAGTTGTCTGTCATGAAAACACCTCAACCACTATATAGCAAGCCGCAACCCTATATAGGATGTGATGCTTTATTCTGCAGGAGGAATTAATTATATCACTGAAGCATTCATTCTGATTCAAATTCATCATTGTGTCAACTCGGCTTTTTTTATTGTTGCTTACCTTGCCTATAGAAAATGGTCACAGACATGCATTTGCTGAGTGAAACCACTCAGGACTGATTTCACCAATAAGCATTAGCCTATAGGTTAAAATATATTTGCCTAAAGAGCAGGATGGTAAGGAAGTAAAATTCCTAAGTGGCTTGTTTTCTTTTTCATACTTATCTATAGTTTAATATGAATAATCACAACTGATATCTCAGTTCTAAAAAAGATCGCTCATTTTGACATGTAATACTGATCCAAATATCAATATGCATATTGCATTGGTACAGGAATTGCAAAAACTGTGAACCATACTACAAAACAAGTAATATGCTTGAATACTGAGAAAAAACAAACATTAACAAATCAGTACAGAGCAAGGCAATGTAATGTTAATCCTGCAACACTTTCAGTTTAATCAAACAGCTCTGAGGAACTAGGACAGCCAGCATAATTATGGAAATACAGTGGAGCTTGCAGCAACTTTATAACTAAAAAGTACTTTATTCTCATGTAAACTTTTAAATATAAGGATCACTCCTCTTTTACTATTTAGAATTTATATGACACCCCCAGTTGTCTTACTCAAGAACATCTTCCTTTCTGTCAGTGGCCTACTTATAAATTAAAGGCGGCATTCCTGGATATATACCCTTCCTTCCCATCAAAAGATGTAAACATTGAGTCGTGCTGTGATTAGCCTGATGGAGTTTATTGACCTAGCCATGTACTTTCTCCATACATCCTCTCTCCATTTGGAAGTGACCTGCCATCAAAGGAGGTGACCTTCTTGTTCCAGTCGCCACCCACATGACTTGTCAAAAACTTTCAAAGCAGCTGATCAACTATATGTTAGATGTCCCCAACTTCATGACACAGCTCTGGCTTACAAATCTTTATTGCAGTGTACCATTTCTTCTCACCTTTCAGTCCTAATAGCTTTGTCTTCATACAACCAGTCAATAACCTTCTGGCATTTTTATTCACAACCATGGCATCTCTGACTTTCTGCTGTTGCAGGCTTTGTGCTGCTTTCACTAATATAATCTGAGACCTCCATTTCTAAAATCTTTCTCTACAGCTACACGCACAGTCATGCATGCTCTTCTTCACATATGCACAAATACACACACACACACACACACACACACACACACACACACACACACACACACACACACACACACACACACTGACAAAACACAGAAAACCTGAAGAAAATACAGAACACTGTGACTATAAAGAAGACCTTACGGAAAACTGTTTTGTTCTCACGTTCAGAAGTGCTTCCATGTTTGAACAAGACTTCTTTAAACCTCTTTACAAAATAAAACTTAGCTTACATAAATAGTCATCCCAATTTGAATCCTCCTAGAACAAGTATAACATAGTACACCAATCAGCGGAGATGGAAATGCAGGTAACTACTGATATCAGAACAAATCTCAACCAACAAAAGTGATATCTGAAGTATAGTATCCAGTGGAAGAAACCTCAAATCTGAGAAGCATAGCCATAGGAGTGGCTAGTGGAAGAGTATAACTACTATCCAGTTCTGAAAAAAGGCATTATTATATATGACTAAACGTTTCCTTGGACAGTGCTGACTCTTGCTTTGTTTTTACTTATGGTAATATATAAGCTTCAAAACAGCTGTGGCCTTTCCAAAACAATAGGATGCTGTATTCCTAGTAGCTGACTGTACAACCAGATTTTGAGGTTAATGCTTATTGGATCACTTTCTTCAGCATTTGTTGGTCAAGCCTTTCTCACAACATCATTGCTAATTCCTTATCCTTCCTCAGTTTTTTTCTTTAAGCACCAAATCCTGGCACCATTATTGCTGTTTGTTTTATCCTTTAGGTTCTTTTCTATGACTATTTAGTTGTCTATATACTGTTTCATATTGGTGTTAAAAAGACGGAAGACTTGGATTAAAACCATCCCTGGGATTCATTAGTAATTGCGTAGGCTTAGCGGTAAGCCTACATGATTTAATCTTGTTGGTGTGATAAGCAACAGCGCTAATTGAATACGCATGCTGCTCATCACGTCTACACAGTTGCAAGCATCTTTCCAT
The DNA here is from genome assembly GCF_019279795.1 of Protopterus annectens. Classification (NCBI taxonomy): domain Eukaryota; kingdom Metazoa; phylum Chordata; order Ceratodontiformes; family Protopteridae; genus Protopterus; species Protopterus annectens. The sequence continues at coordinate 1,187,645,442 of NC_056732.1, read as the reverse complement.
TGCCAGCAGTAGTGCTCACAGCCATGGCAAGGTGCTTGCAAGCAGCACTACACAAAGTAAACAAAACAAATCTCATATAGGCTATGCTCAGATATGAACACATGCTGTACCCCAGCATATTTAAGAACAAGTACAGGGACACAATACAGGATGAGGGGAAGTGAAATGGTGGAACAGTTACACCAAAATTAATTATAATGATGTATTAATTTTAGAGAGGGGAAATGTTTAAAGTGTACTCATATCCTGCAGACAAATGTGATGAAAGTGTATAAGAAGCATTTCTGACATAAAACCTGGAATACTGATATTATGATAATTAGTGTGAATGTTAATCCCACAGCCACAATTCTCCAGCATTGCAAAGGAAATCTTTGAACTTTTCACAGAAAATAAAGAACTAACACAGTCATTTACAATTGAGAGAATACATCGGGCTTTGAGAAAATCACAATCTCCGGATGCACCAAGACAAGTCTACACAAGATTATTAAATGCTTCTCATGCTCAATCAGTTTTGTTGTCTGCAAAAAAGAGAAGTTTATAACATGGAAAGGAAATAAAATCATAATTGCCCAAGATTTATCACTTTATCACTAAAGCAATCTAAACAAACTCTCTCACCCTTCTGCAAGTTCCTGATAAACAAAAACATTAAATTCCAGATGAAATACCCACCGACTTTTCTTTTTAACACAAAAGTGCCATATATTCTATCAAAAACCTTCAAAAAGCGAAATCTGTATTTCATAAAGCATTTGATGAAGTGCCGACTACCTCGGGGTGAACAAATAACAAAATGATACACACAACATTAAAATCAGATCTGATCCTGAACAAATAGAAATGTCTCAACAAAATGATGCACTTACATGTTTTTTAAGCTTCAGAAGCTGGTTTAATCCCAAATGGATGCAAAACGGTGATGGAAACTTTCCTACAGCCTTGCAGTTTAGGTGAAATCTTTTTTTATCTCTTTCTGTGCCGTGACTACTACTTCAAGTAAAATCCATTCCTGATTTCTTTTCATCTCAGCGTTCCATGTGCAGGCCACAAAGCCGACTCATGCGGCCGTTTAGTGCCCCCTGACCTGCAATAGTCATTTTCCGGTCTTTCTTTCAGGAAGAACTTCTATGTACTGAGGTTTTAGTGCAAAAACGTGCTTTGCGAGTTACGCCATACAAGGCTGGATCCGCCTTATCTCCTGATCTTCTTGAGCAGGTTTGGGGGGAGTTACAAGCAAAAAATGAAAAAAGAAAAGGGGGAGGAAGAAAAGAAGAGGAAAAGTGATGGATATCCTAAAGGAGTCACTCTATCACATCCCGGACAACATTTTATTACTTACACACTCAGCACAAGCGCGAACAGAGGATGATATCTGTAGCTCCAGCTTTATATCCGGATTATTATGCCAAAAGAACTATTGTAAGTAGAAATCAACGGCTGCTTTCTACCCCACTCTCATGAGTTCTAAATTGCAGAAGAATTCTCTGATGGTTAGTTCTAAATGATGTCTGGCTATAAGTTGATTATTTATTCATATTGCAAATAACTGACTTCATAAAGTTCTTTTGATCTATGCATTCTGTTCTTGTTAATGCATAGTATTCTCCCCCAGTACTGCACAGTCCTACAGGTCTTTAAGCTGCTGATATGTAGTATTGTGACTCTGTTTTTTGCCTAACTATTGTCTGTAAATGTTATCATCTGAAAGTATAAAAAAGAAGGTGGGGGTAAAGAAAAAAGAAAGGGGGAAAGGTGAAGGGAAGGAAGAAAGAAAAAAAGAAAAAAAGCCTTTAACTCTTATATTTACATTTTGTCTTTAGATCTTACATTGGCCTTTTTTCTCATTAAGATTGGGAGGTTGGCCTAATGGTTAAAGTGTTTGCCTTACAAACACAAAGAGTAGGGTTCGAGTCTCACAAGGGATAATTGGCTAGGCTTAAAATGGCTCACAAGGGCAGTTAGCCTAGTACTAATCTATGAACCTGTGAACCTATGTATCTAAGCTATTGCAGTGTCTTTATATTGTGGTTTATGCTTGCAATTTATTTTGGGGTTAGTAGATCTTGCTGAGATGTGTACTTAGTTTACGATTATGCTCACTGTTAATATTGCATACTAGTTAACTCTCATACTTGACAGAACAAAAAGAAAATCTATTGATCAGCTTAACACCCAACCAGATAGACTGAACAAACCAAGTAGTGTACATATACAAATACTAGGATTTGTTAGCCATTTCTGAAGTTGTAACTGGTCAAGTCATTGTCTGCAGTAGGCTACCTGTCTCCTCCATTCAGTACTGATTGGTTTGCCACAATTCATAGGTTCATAGGTTCATAGATTAGTTCATAGATTAGTACTAGGCTAACTGCCCATGTGGGCTATTATAAGCCTAGCCAGTTACCCCATGTCAGAATCAAACCCTGCACCTTATTTTTATAAGGTAAACACTGTAACCATTATGCCAAACTCCCACCCTACCCAATTATAGTTCCAAGTCTTATTGTGTAATAACCTTGGCAATTCTGTGCCAATACCACATGTAGCAGTGGCATGTCCGTTGTGCCTCTTCATCCCATTTTACCTACATACTTGTGTTATTTTAATTATGTGAGTATAGATGTGTATAGTTATATGTGTAGTTCTACAACTGGATGTTTACATATATACATGCAGGCGCTTATTTACACACACACACACAAACGCGCTCATATAGTTGTACTCGCACGCAAATAGCAACACACATACATATGCATGCTTAGTCACCTCTATAAGGGGAAAATATTATATAGGTTAGCTATATGTAAAAAGTTTTCCTTTATCTCTTTCAGATAATAGTAGGATGTGGATAAGCACTGGGACAGGTCTGAAAGGGGGAGTTGTTACTGTCTCTTATTATCACTATATATTCGACCTATCTAAAAACGCTTTTATCTACTGCTACCTTGGTTATATTTTTCTATATAATTCAGTCATGCCTTCTTGTTTCACTCTATTTGAGTTTAATAAAAACTGTTGGATCACCAAAGTTACTCCCTAATAATATCATTGGAATCATGGAATGTCAAGGGTTTACAAAATAATAAAAAAAAGAACCTAGTGTTACATCTAATATACAAATCTACCTTCGCGATAACTCTTATTCAAGAAACCCACATGACAAAAGAACAATGGGAAAAGGATGCTAAAAAGAAATGGATTAAATAAACAAGAGCTGCTGGGAACTGCACGGATTCTAAAGGAGTAGCCATAATTGTTAAAAAGTCTTTTAAAGGCTCATTAATAGCAAATGGGTGGGATCCTAATGGAAGATGGGGTTACCTAACATGCTCTATTCCCTTCTACAATAAAGAAATCCTTATATTAAATTTTTATGGACCCTGCTTAAACCAATCTTCTTTCTCATATGAAATTTACTTACTCCTTGAAAAATTTCATAACCATCTACTGATCCTAGGTGGGGACTGGAACATGACTAACAGACCTGAGCTTGACAGGACATACAAAGCTAACAAATAACCTGCAGGCCTTACCAACATCCTAGGTGATATAATAGATGACTTTAATCTGTATGATCCATTTGAATCTTTCAGAAAGGACCCTTCAGTTAGTAAATATACATTTTTCTCAGCATATCATAAATCCTGGTCTAGGACAGACTTTTTTCTAATCTCAACATTTTTCTCAACTTACTTACAGTAGTGACCCTAGAACTCTTTCTGATCATGCCTAAATTAATCTTAACATAAATAATTCTATCTAGACCATACTCTGACGAACAAATCCCATCAAACTGGTCCTTTAACTCAAATCTTTTAAATAATAAGACTCTCTGTCAAGAAATCCAAGAATTCTTATCCCATACAGTAAATTCCTTTAACAATTCAGATATTCCCCATGACACCCATTGGGCTGTAGCTAAAGCTACGCTCAGAGGTATTCTTCTTCAAAAAGCATCTCTAATCAAAAAACAAGTTAAATTGCAGGTATCGACATTAGAAGCCGAACTAAAAAGACTAATGTCAGAACTGCAAACTAATTTCTCTAAAGATGTCGAAAAACAGATGATCTGCCTGCAAAAACAATTACATTATGTACACCTAAAGCAATACTCTCTCACAGAACTTAGACTCCTTCATAGATATGCTGAATAGGCTCAAACCCCTTCAAGGTTTCTGGCCAGGATAATAAATATCAAACCCCCACCTACTCGAATAAAACAAATTGACCATAATGATAAGTCCTTTTTCACAGACAAGGAAATCATTTGTGTCTTTGAAGGGGTATATAAAGACGTTTATGGACCTCAATTGCTCGATGGGGAGATCTTCACTGACCTTTTCTTGGATGACTTACAATTTCCAACAATAAATTACACCCATAGGCCATCTCTCAAGGCTCCAATATCCGTTGACAAAATCTTTCTAGTCGTAAACAAACTGAAACCAGGAAAAACCCCGGGTCCGGATGGTTACGTTTTATGAATTTTATAAAGTCTTCAAGCAACTCAAGCTCCCCTTTTACTCAAAGTCTAGAATTATATAATCCAATTTGGCATCTCCGATGTATACACAAATAATTCTAAGACTATTTTTATACAAAAATCTAATGACACTAATTTCAGCCCAACTGACTACCATTCAATTGCTTTAATCAATCTAGACATAAAAATGTTATAATCAGTTCTTGCATATAGATTAAAAAATGTACTGCCACACATCATATCTAACAGCCAATTAGGATTCATGAATAATAGACATGTGTGGGACAACACTCTGACTATAGAAGCCATAACCAATATGACATTAAATGACAAATCACCCAAGTATGCACTCTCAGTAGATGCTCAAAAAACATTCGATAGGGTAAACTTACACTTTCTTTTCAAGATTATGAAGTGCTTTGCCTTCCCTGACGAATATATCAATATGGTCACAACTCTCTATAACAAAACATCCACCACACTAAATATAAACAAAAAGAATTCAAACTCAATTCAAAACAAGGCAGGGGTGCCCGCTCTCACTTTACTTATTCAACCTCTATCTTGACTTTTTTTGTTAAAAATAAGTAAAAAAACATTCCATCACTCCGTTTACATCTCCAAAGTTACAGTGAAATATACTGCCTTTGCAGATGATTTAAATATCTACTTTGGATTTCCCTCGACTGACCTAGAAAAGATCTTAAGCGCCATCAACACGTTTTCACAAATCTCAAATTATGCCATCAACTCAAATAAATCAATAATTTATCCACTAAACCCCCCTGGACACAAATAATTCTTCATACCAGAAACAAAGATCAAAGTTAATTATTCACTCAAATATCTGGGCATAACTTTTACCCATCCCCAACAGGAACTAATTAAAAATAATCTCTATATAACGTGGTCTAAAATCATGGATGATCTCTCAAGATGGAAAAACTTGAATCTCCCCCTCCTTTCTAAGACAGATATTATAAAAATGAATATCCTCCCCAAAATTCTTTTCCATTTCTATGCCCTCAACCAGAACATTCCAAACAGCTTTTTCTCAAAAATGGAAACTAAACTAGGGAAATTTATATGGTACCCCAAGAACACTAGGATCAGCTATTCTAAACTAACCCTTCCCAAAGAAAAGGGAGGCAGGTGTCTCCCTGATTTTTGAACATACTATTATATAATAAATGCTAGTCGTACTATACACATAACTAACTACAATCCTTTAAATAAAGTTTGGAATCCCCTATAGTTAAAAATCTACCATTCACACCTAATGGCATCCAAGCTTAATCCTAAAGCAACTATTTTCCTCAATACCAAAACTCTCAAAGACTTTAAGATTCACCCTACATTAATAAAAAAAATATTGTAGGGTTCCAAAAGCTTATAACATTTCTAGACTTAAAAAAAACCTTAATGATGGCCCTACCAATTCACTTAAATCCTAACCTCAAACTAAACAACATGTTAAATCTAAATAAATTTCCTCTCATCAAGAATTGTATATTCTGAGACTTTTATAAAATCAAAGATCTCCCATTTGATTCAATTATTGCATCCTTGGCAGTCAACAAAAAATATTACATAATTGTCAAACAAATAATATACCTAGTAATCCTGGTTACAGATAAGATCAAAGTGACGCTATTAGCTTTCCAACTCTATCAGCAATTAATAACTCAGCTTCTGTTAAGGTCTAAAATGCTTTCAAACACTTACAGATTAATAACACAAATAAAACACCATGACAAAATTCTATATTCCAAGTAGTGGGAGAGCCAAAACAAGGAAATAACTCTGGACCAAAAGCTTGAGGCGATTGACATAACATTAAAACTAACTCCCTTCAAAAAATTAATTTATACTCAGTTTATGATAAACAACAATGCTTATCATATGCCTGTATTTCTGAGTAAAATGAATCCAAACATTTCACCTCTCTGCCATACTTGTCCCAATTCAGTAGCCAATGCTCTACATATATTTTGGTCCTGTAAAAACATGTACAAACTCTGGTGCACTTTGAGAGCACAACTCGAGAAAATGGGATAGGTGAAGTCCACCCTTTCGTGGGAAATGGCAATTTTGAACATATTTCCTAGTTCCTACAACTTTGAGTCTAAACATATTATTGTAACACTTTGTGCTTTACTCAAAACCTATATTGCCCTCAACTGGCTAGATAGATCTAAAACATCTTGGAAAGAGTTTAAATTTATGTCTACCAAATATGTTATGGTGAGCAAACTAAGTACAATAAGCAAAAAGAAAATAAAGTACTTCCAGAAATACTGGAGTAACCGTAGAGAAGCTCTTAACTAGGCACTCATTTATCTTAAATTTTTTCTCTTTCTCTTCCTTTGCTTTTTTCCCTCTCTCTTTTCCTCACTTACATTGTCTCCCTCTTAAAGCACGTTACCTTCTGTTTTTAACTTTACCAGATGAGGATGTTAACCTCCAACCAATCCATAAAGAGATATAATATATACTTATCACCATACCCTCTATCCCTACTGGTAGTAGTAATATTCAATTTCTCTATGTTGATTATCTTTTATCAGTGACAACCAAGTGTATATATTTGTATATAGTTAATTAGAATAGGTTTAGATATACGGGTAGATATTATCTTATGAGATAATTCAGTTTGTGCAATTGTAAATACTTTCTTTTATGATCTTATATTTAATTGTAAGTATTCACTTAGTAAATGTTAATTATATATCCTGAAGTTTATTATTGAATGTACCTGACAACAAACAAATATTGTAAGTAAATGCAAAGTTCTTTCTTTCATTGTTTGTTCTTCTTTTATCTGTATCTGTATTGTATATTGAAAATTGTAATAAAAATCATATACAAAAAAAAAGGAACATAAAGCTACAGTGTAACAAAGGGAAGTGAAATGTGATATACATGTTAATAAAATGTTGAGCTGAGATAACAGTTAACAATGACAGAAGACACATTATGAGATCAATGCATAAAATGCAGTTATTGCATATAAGGATGTATATACAGGGAACTGCTGTATGAAAGCTGACAGCACTTTTGTATTATCCATCTCATCACGTATACAAAGAAATAAAAGGACCTTACAGTTGTAATGTCAGATGCATCAGAAATGGACATGTTTATGCAAAGAAATTACAATGGCACCAATAAGAAGGCAGTTTATTATCTACAAGCATGTAGTAGACAAGCAAATACATTCACTTATGCTTTTCTGCTTTACTAAACTCTGTCTGGCAAGCGTTTTATCAACTTGCTATAGGATTCACAGTGTTTTGGTCTAACAGGCACAGTTTTACCTTAGATGCAATATAACTTTTATGTATACATGCACAGCATATTTTGTATCATATGTAATGGTTTACATTTTCTAGTAATATTGCTGGAGCTTTTCTCCTTGGTCTTCAACTGAAATGGGCTTTGCTTAGCCAGACTATCCCATTAAACAAATGGCAGTAAGTAAATAAACCATTTTGTTTGAATACTGAATACACAGTCTGCTATACTTTTCACCCTTGTCAGTAAACTCTGTCGACTCAGACTGATAGACAGACGTCTTTTCTGCATGACAGAGAGTACACACCACCATCTAGCTGTACAAAATACAATACCACTGCATCCCCATCCACACTGAGTGCTATATCTAAGATAAAATACTCAGTTCACCAGTGAAACAAACAGTTTCCTAAGTCCATATTGACAGATGCTTGGTTCTGTTTAAGAATCAGATATCTGTCGGTACTGTAGTTGGGATGCCCCTCTTTAATGTGTTTACTATGCAGCATGGCATGTGTCTATGAATCTGTCCAATTATCTCATTTGAAAAGCAAACTTTTCCCTCATGACATTGTGCAATGTTTGTTATAGACACAAAGAACAGGAAAAGTCCTGGATTCTGTGCTACCCCTAATTTTACAATGGACTTTGGAAATTACTAGTGTAGTGGTGCCACAAATAACAAAAAAGGTGATCTGTACCTCTTTTAGGTAATTCTTACCCATTTGTGACTCAGTGCAATATTCTATATATGTACATTACAATACCCAGTAGGTTGGTCATTATAGGGAAATAACGCACATCTCTTGGGTATTGTAAGGACTGATGTTGAAGTTTTTTAATTTCCATGCTAGGGGCATTTATTGTTCTCAAAAAATAGCTTGTGTGTGTGTTTGTGAGTGTGTGATTTTGAGTGTGTGTGTGTGTGTGTGTGTGTGTGTGTGTGTGTGTGTGTGTGTGTGTGTGTGTGTGTGTGTGTGTGTAAATGTGTGTGTGTGTGTGCCTACTTGCATGGGTGTGTAAAGATATGTATATATCTATATATATATATATATATATATATATATATATATATATATATATATATATATATATATAGAGAGAGCGCTAGCTAGCTATACATATAGATATCTATATATCTATTTTAAAGCTTTTGAGCCCTATTCTGAAATTTCTGAGCTGTATTTGTGCAAGTGAGCAGAACGATGGGAATGGATGAATTATGACTGGAACTGCAACAGTTTGCATTGCACTGTATTTTTCATTCTAGCTTCTCATTTTCATGACAGGCAGAGTAGGAAGTAGCAGAATATGTTGCTTGCAAGATAGAACAGTGTCTTATTTATGTTTGATGTAATAATTCAGACCAACATAACTGGATAACTAAGAGTAGTTAACTAGTAAAATTTATTGAGTCATGAGTGAAGGTATACTTTGATGATGAGCTGTTAATGCTGATACTGTATTTAAAATAAGAATAACAGTTTGTTAAAATGTGAGGTTGGATCAGCAGTGATAGTGACAGGTTTTATACATGCATTGCTTGAAAATGCTAAAGTGCTGGGTGTGGCCAGTTTTCATTTTTTTTTTTTTTTAATTTGAGCTGCTGCAGTTTGACAGGTGTTAAACCGAAACATCCAGGCAGCTATTTTGACAGCTGTCAAAACAGCTCAAAGCAAGAATGTTCAGTCTGGTGGCTTACTGAGAGGTTTCAAAGTTAGTAAGAAGCTTGACCTTCTCCTCCTGACTATCTAGTCTGGTCTTGGCTGGAGAGTGCATAGCTTCCAATTTGGTGATATAAATGCATCTCTCACAAGTCTGAGTTTTGGGAGTTAAGAGGAGAGGGTTGTCTGTGTACATGAGGCAGTTGCCGCACTGCCTCAGAATGCCAAAGTGCACCAGGCTAATAGAAGAAAGCACAGGAAACTGCCCTTTACTCATGCCAGAAGGGGTGGTCATAACTACTAAGTACTGGAGCTCTTTCTGTGAAGAATGACTAGTGCTGATGACACTTAGGTGTGCTACAATAATTGCTACAAAAACCTGTTGAAGTGCAAAATGATTAGGCTATTTGAAGTGCAAGAGGGAAACAACTAGCAAGATCTATGGGAAAAACTGAAGATCAGACGTTGTGGCACCAATAATAGTTTACTTCAGCTCGGCGTCACTAGGTGGAGCTTAAACAAGTGTAAACCTGCGCAAACATGGGCTATTAAACTAGATAGTTGAAAGGTTAGGAAAAACCGACCAAATGGCCAATAAACTACAATTTCTGGGCCAGAAACCACTCCGCTCATAGTAGATAGACTACCTGGTGCTTACCACTCCCACTGATAAGCAAGAAGGCTTCCCTCCAACACAGAAAGGCTTGGGGGGGTCAGAAGCTTAGTCCTGGATACAGCAAATCTGCATCTGGACTAGACTAGTTACAGGAAAGGTGGGAAACAAATGCAAATGTGGACTTTTAAACCAGAAAGTTGAAAGGGATGGAAAAACTGCCCAAACAGCCAAGAAACTACAATTTCTGGTCCAGAAACCACTCCTCTCGTGGTAGATAGGCTGCCTAGTGTTTACCACTCTCACTGATAAGCTAGAAGGCTTCTCTCCAACACAGAAAGACTTGGGGGGGGGGGCTCAGAAGCTACAGACAGTCCTGGATCCTGCAAATCTGTATCTGGACTAGACTAGATACAGGAAAGGTGGGAAACAAGCGCAAATGCAGACTTTTAAACCAGAATCATTGAAAGGGATGGAAAAACTGCCCAAACAGCCAATAAACTACAATTTATAGGCCAGAAACTACTCTTCTAGTGGTAGATAGGCTACCTAGTGCTTACCACTCCCACTGATAAGCTAGAAGGCTTCCCTCCAATGCAGAAAGACTCAGAAGCTTACAAACCGTCCTGGATACAGTAAATATGTATCTGGACTAGACTAGTTACAGAAAAGGCAAGAAACAAGCTTATAACTTTTTTAGTGTAAGCAATAATGTGTGAGTCTGTTTTATATTTTTTTAAATATATATATATAAAATATAAAACTCTTCCTATCCAACCACTGGCTCTGCTCGTGTAATAACCCTGACTAATCATCTTCATCAATAAGCCTGACTAATCATCTTAATCTTCATTTCCTTTATTCTCATTTATTTGATTCATTAACATTCCTTCTTACTTAATAAATCTAGACTACTAGATTTTCATCACCACACTTGATTCTGATACTCCCTCTACTAAATGACTTATATCTTAATTTCTCAACCTCTAATGAAATTGCTTTTAGAGTAAACAATGTTCATAACTCCTATATTCTCCAGTACTACACTATTCTGTATTCAAATGACTTCACATCCTGTTGGAGTGTTACAATTCTATGTTTTTTTCTGTATATTTTTACCTGTTTAGAAGTATGGTAGTAGAACATAGGCTTACAGTTCTGTGTATTTTTTTTTGCATATTTCTTGTATTATCTAATATCTTGAATTTTTGATATTTTGCTAAAATTTTTAATCTCGTTAGTAGTATTGTAGTGGAGCTTTTCTCCTCGGGCCTCCACTGAAAATGGACATCTATCCAGTTGGACTAGCCCGGTAAACAAATGTAAAATAAATAAATATACTGAATATTTTTATTGGTCATTCTGTTCATTAGTAAGATATTTAATCTGTCAACCTACCTTAGACCCACATCTGATGAAGTGTTTGAAACGAAAACGCTGTATTTTAATTGTCTGCATTTATGTGTTTAGTCTGTGTTTTGTGCACACATTAAATTGGTTTAAAAAGGCTTCCAGCTGGCTTCTGGTCTATTGGTACCTTGGATTTGCTTATTGGTCTTACCTTGTTACCTATTGGCTGTTTTTTCTTATATACATATATATAGATAGATAGTGATTCCAAGGCTGTAATTTCTCAAAGACTTCCTGCTACTCTGAGGTTCAGTAAAGTCAAATTTATATAAGTAGCATGGTATGTGAGTACTGGGTGCAAAGATCCTATGAAAAAAAAAAATAAAAAAAAATTAAAAAACTTCCACATTGTTACATCAAGTTTTAATATCTACTGACTTCTGAGTGTACAAATTATTTCTGAAATCTTTAGTCATACAGGTGTTTAGATTAAGGACGTCATATTCATCTTCACCCATAAATAAACCCTGTGATACACAGAAACATTAAAATCCTTGTTGAATTTTGTTTAGAATAAATTACTTGAAATTTCAGACTTGCATGCCTTTCTGTTTCTCTTTTCTTCTTATAATAGATGTAAATTTGCATAAACACTTGACTCACCTGCCAAACATCATCTATTTCTCTTCTGGTTACATTGCTCAGAAAAAAAATATTAACTTGCTATTGACAAGTTCTTCGCCCTTGTAAAATTACACTGCAATAAATGGTATCGAAAGAAAAAGTTTTAATAGTTTGTGCTGAGTTTAAGTGATAAAATGTCTCAATAGAATAATGGACTGTTCTTCAGGCAAGAAATTTTTTGCTTGGCCTGTGGTATTTCCATCTACTTTCTCATAACTGAACAACTTTGCTAAGACTAATGCTAGCACTTTTACTTTTAAAAAGGTAATTGTGCTTAATGCACATTAACAGTTTAGCAAAAATACTGATGTAACAGACTAATCATTTCCTACTTGTCAGGATCTACACCAATGAAAAGAAAATATTTAAATACTTCTGTCTGTTAGATGTTCTTTATATCTCACAGTTAACCCCAGACAGTTCATTCTAACTACAAATAATTTTTTCTTCTGTGTTAAACATGCAGGCAGCATCTATTACTTCTTGAAAAAGCTGCCAAATGCTCTAAAATGTGATTAACATTTGCTCTCTCAACATACTAAAAAAATGACAAGCCACATACATTTGTACTTTAGCCTTCTGTATACCAGGCTTCATCCTGACTCATAGATTCATAGGTAGGTACTAGGCTATTGGCCCTAGGGCCTATATAAGCCTAGCCAAAAAGGTACCCTGGCTTTCACCACCCAAGAAAATGATTTGCCTGTGCCCCTGTCAATCAGAACCACAGAAGTGATCCCAGGGTGAATTTCCTATTTCCCATTCAATCATCAAGATTTTTCTTGAAGAGTGCTAATGAGGAGCTTTGTTTGATATAGATAGGTAGTTTGTTCCAGAATATGGGACGTCTCTGGGAGAGGAATCTATCCCTCCAGCATGTTTTGTTTATTGTGATGACAAGGTTTAGGTCTCTAGAGCGTGTAGCTTGGAGGGATTGGGATTTCTTTAAGGGGAGCATGTCCAACAGCTCTGGGTTTAATATAGCTTTGTATGTTAGGCAGATTGCCTCTGAGTAGGTGATATGCGACTGAGTAAAGCTGGAGATTTTTGAGACGGTCTGTGTAGGGCATCTGTTTGAGGTCGGTAATCCTCTTTGTGAGGTATTTCTGTGGTCTTTCCAGTTGTTGTACATGTCTTGTGAGGTACATACCAAAAGGGGCACTGTACTCTATAATGAGTGATGAGTAGAGGGGAACAATGACCTCTTTTTTTCCTGGATAAGAAACCTTTTGTGATGAGGTGTGCCACATAGAAGGATTTCCTGACTACTGTGGCAATGTGATAATCAAAGGAGAGATTACTATCCACCTGTGTCCCAAGGTCTCTTATCACACTTTTGGTGTTAAGTAGACTACCACCTATATGGTAGTTTATGGGTACAGAGTTTTTACCAAAAGGGATGACAATGCACTTTTTGGCATTGAGCTTGAGGCCATGGTTTTGACACCAGGCATCTGTCTCAGTGAGGCCCTTTTGTAGGATGTCCACATTGTTAGGATTTTCGATTATGGCTCCTAGTTTGCAGTCATCTACGAACTTCATTAGCTAAAGACCTTCTGTGTTAGCCTGTACTTCAGAGAAGTAGATACCAAACAGGAGAGGACCCAGGAATGAACCCTGTGGTACTCCACTTGTCACTGGTCTGAAGTCGGATTTGGAGTCTGCTACTTTCACAGTGAGGGTTCTGTCAGTGAGCAAGTTGGAAACCCATCTTGTGACATAGGGATTTATACCTAGTTTGGTGAGTTTATCTATAATTTCAGAGTGGGGGATGGTGTTGAAAGCCTTGGCAAGATCTAGATAGACTGTGTGGACCACCTTACTCTCATCTACAGCTTTGGTGAATGCTTTAAAGAAGTCTATCAGGTTTAGGAGACATGATCTGCCTTTTACAAACCTGAACTAGGTGGGGCCCAGAGTTTGGAGATTACCAATGTCTTTGTTTATAAGTTCCATGATGATATGTTCCACGGTCTGGCAGACCAGGCTCGTCAGGCTAATGGGGCAGTAGTTCCCTAGGTCTGTGGTGGATCCCCCTTTGTGGAGTGGAATAACTGTCACTGTGCACCATTCAGTGGGCACAAAGCCTGAGGTGAGGCTATGATTGAACATGGTACTTAGGTAGGGTGCCAGTTTGTTCTGTAGTTCATGTAGAATGCAGCCTGTGATGTTGATAGGGCCCATGGATGCTGTGTTCTTAGCTTTGGAGAGTGTGGTTTTTACCTGTGCAGCCATTAATACAGGAACTATGCATTCTTCCGGTATAGAGAAGGGCTCTTTAGGGGGTAAGGGGGGGGGTAAAGTTAGCACTGAACCGATCTGCCAGGATGTTGGCAATATCAGTTGGTTCTGTATATTTAGTGCCACTGTGCTGTAACTCAGAGCAGATCTCAGTGTTGTAATTGAGATTTTTGACATAGCTATAGAATGCTTTGTGGTTGTTTTTAGAAACAGTGGTGATTTTGTTTTCGTAACTAGCTTTGGAGGATTTTATGAGGGATCTCAGCTTCTTACTCAGGCTGACCAGGGAGTTCCTCCAATCATGGGATTTTACTCTTTTTTGCAGTAGTTTCTTTCTTATGTTCTAGAGTTTGTTTATGGCAGGGGATCACCAGATTGGCTTCCTTTTTTGCAGGATAGCATCTTGGTTCTGTTAGGGATAGCATGATCCATGCACTCATGCAAGTGCCTATAAAGTGCATTTGTGTAGAATTCAGCAGTCATACATTTATTGTCCATCTGCATGGGTGCTGTGAAGTTTGCCACTTCTGTCTTAAGAAGCGTGAAGTTGGCTTTGGAGACATTTTTTTTACGGTGGTTTCCCTAATGACGGGTGGGGGTGGGATGTGGATGTCTAGGATTATTAGCTTGTGGTCACATCTGACCAATGAGAAGTTGACCTCTGGTTTGGAACACCGGTCGCCCATGTTGGTAATGACCAGGTCTAGGATATTGCTTCCCCTGGTGGGGGTGTGGATAAGTTGATCCAAGGTGTTGGAATTTATGAATTCCCAAAAACTTTGATCAAAAGATTTGGTAGATGAGTAGTTTTCCCAGTTAATGATGGGGTAGTTGAAATCGCCCATTATTAGGGTGTTAGGTTGTACCCGAATATTTTCCAGTGTATCAAGAAATGAGTAGTGGGAATCCTGAGGCATGGTGGGGGATCTGTAGCAAGCTACAATTTGGATTGTGTTCTTGTCTAGAGTTAGTTGCACTTGGATAATCTTGGATGCAATATGCTGAGCAACTAGCCTGGAGGTGTGGATATCCTTAATGAATACAGACACACCTCCACTTTTAGTGTTTCGGTCCAGGTTAGGTGGCCAAAAGATGTGGTATGATTTATAGTCTGGTAATTCAGGGGTGCTCTCTAGAGCCTTGAACCACGTCTCTGTCACTGCACAGATGTCGATGTTCTCCAATTTAAGGAGTGCCTCGAGTGAGTGCATTTTGAGGTTTAGACTTCTAGCATTGAGTAGCATTACCCTCAGATTTTGCTTGCTTGTACCAGTTATGGTGGAGAATTTGTCATTTGAGCCTTGTCTAAAAAAGGCACTATGGGGTGGCAAGAACTTTAGCCAGTATCCGGAATCCCAAAGGTGACAGGTACAGGCCATCTCTGGCAAGGCATCATGGTCTGTTGATCATGTCATCCCAGGGAAACAGATACTGGATCCCTTTAGAATGACACCAGAAGCTTAGCCAATTGTTGAAGTCAATAATTTTGTCCTTGTACTGTGGTATCATTCTGGGTGATGGCAGGATGCTACTCAGGGCTAGAGTCATACCTGCCTGGGATACAAGATCGCAGAGCTCCTCTATATCTGTTTTCATGTATTCCAGGGAGGTTCATCTCAGGTCATTCACACCAACATGGACAATGACAGAGCATTGTGTGGTGGATCCTGGCACCCGACAGGCAGCTGACAGTAATTTTCTCCTTGTTTAGCCTGGTGAGTGGAACATCACTTTGCCTGACTATAGATTCACCTATAACTAGAGTGTTGGGTATGTTGTTATGCCTTATGGGCTGTGGTTGAGTGGCACACTGAATTTGGGTTGTGTTTGGGGGGTGGAGGTTGCTTGCATTTCTGCTTTGGAGGTCTCTGTTGCTTGGGCAGATTTTTATTGAGAGCCTCCATGAATGTAGGTGTGTGGTTTGTGTTTCTATGTGTGTGTTTTAGTGGTGTAGGTTTTGAGGGACTATGGGATGACTGTGGTGTGGTCATACCTCTCCACCTCTTAGAGTAAGAAATCTGGACAAAGCCTTAAAAAAGTGGTAAAAATAGGAACATTTTGAAATATTGCTTGTACAAACTTAGAAAGTTAATAGAATAACAGGTTTTGCAATAGTATGGATTATCTGAAGGGTATGAAGAAAAAACTCAAATGTCTGCCATTATTTTCTAACTTCAGTCATTAGAGTTTCCACTATTATGCCAGAAAGCCATCATTTTATGAAAAACGGACCAAAAATATAAGGCAAAAATCTGTACAGTTGAGAGGTATGGGTGCAGTGCAAGTGTTTACCCTCTCCTCTTGACTATCTAGTCCAGTCTTGGGTGAAGATAGTTTTGCTTCCAGTTTTGCTATATAAGTGCATCTCTCACAGGTTGTAGTGTTGGGTGGTAGGAGGACAGGGTTGTCTGTATACATGAGGCAATTGCTGCATTGCCCCAAGATGCCCAGATTTATCAGGTAGACAGGAGAAAACACAGGGAGCTGACCCATAGACATGCCTGAATAGGTGCTTATTTATTAAGTACTAAAAACTGTTTTCCTCTAGACAAGTGAAGAAAGTTGAGTGCCATAGTAATTTGTAGTTTATTTAGTGCTTACAATGAGTTCTGAACAGGTGCTGAGCTCAAAGAAACAGATTTGAGTGCTAAAACTAAAAAAACAGGCTAGTTCTAAGGGAAAATTTGAAGAGCAGACTTTATGGTGCCAGGAATAGCTTAACCCTAGCTAAGTGGCGATGCATAAAGTGTTTTTTTTAATATAGCAGTAGCAAATGAGCAAACTGATTTAAACAAATTAATCAACTAACCAATAAAAAGCTAAAAACTGAGCCCCATTCCAGCAGTCTGCGATCAGACAAGTTCTAACTGCACACTCCTGCTACTAGGGCGCAGGGGAACCTTCTCCAAAAAAGATGGCCTGGATTAGTGCTCAAGTTATACAAACAAAGCTAGATTCAGCAGGTCTGAATCTAGTCTATGCTACAACAAACAAGGCATACCAATTTCAGAAAGAAACAGTTGAAATAAGCAGGCACAACTCCCAGCTCAGAAGGGCAGAATCTACCCTCTCCTCCCACAAGAGTGCAGACCACACCTTCTTAATGTAAAATAACTGGCCCTAAGTCCAAGTGCTTAAACCAGAACTAATACACTTTTAGAATAATAGACACTAAGCCTTTAGTTGGCAACTTTCAGTTTAGAAGGGTGTAAGCTACCTGTTCTGTCACAACAGTGCAGACCACACACCTTCTTAATGTAAAACAACTGGTCTGAAGCCCAAGTGCTTAAACCAAAGGCTTAGAATAACAGTTACAATTTAATCAGGCTACTAACAAGCAGTAATAAATACATCAAAATAAATGCAGATAAGTACTTTTAACAACAGGCAGCAAAAGCAATATAAATTAATAATGTAGGAAGAAACACAAATACAGTAAAAGCAGATGAATAAAGTGCAATTTTTTTATATAACAATAGAAAACGAGCAAACTGATTTAAACAAATTACCCAATTAACCACTAAAAAGATCAAGACTGAGCTCTGTTCCAGCAGTCATCAGTCAGACAAGTTCTAACTGCACACTCCTGCCACTAGGGTGCAGGGGAACCTTCTCCATAAAAGATGGCTTGGATTAGTGCTCAAGTTATACAAACAAAGCTAGATTCAGCAGGCCTGCATTTTAATCAGGCTACTACCAAGCAGTAATAAATGCAGTAGAATAAACACAATTGAGTACTTTTAAGAAGAGGCAAAAGCAAGATAAGGTAATAAAGTAGGAAGAAACACAAATGCAGTAAAAGCAGATGAATAAAGTGCAATTTATTTTTTGTTTGCAATGTGCAAGGAGAGAGGAAGTGGGTTGGCCTTCTCAAATGTTCTCTCTGTATTCAGTAGAGTGAACACTAGACTGGGGATGTCCCAAATCAAATTTATAGTAGGGGCGGGCAACATATCTTCTTTCTTCATATATACTGCCTTGTTACAAGAGATCCTACCACTCCCGGTATTGGGCTGTAGACCAGGAATATAGCTGAGCCCCTTCTCAGTTTTCATGCTTTTAAATAAAAAAAAAATATATATATATATATATGTGTGTGTGTGTGTGTGTGTGTGTGTGTGTGTGTGTG
This sequence comes from Protopterus annectens, assembly GCF_019279795.1. Classification (NCBI taxonomy): domain Eukaryota; kingdom Metazoa; phylum Chordata; order Ceratodontiformes; family Protopteridae; genus Protopterus; species Protopterus annectens. The sequence continues at coordinate 1,187,626,978 of NC_056732.1, read as the reverse complement.
TGTGTGTGTGTGTGTAAAACTGTTTCCTTGTACTCTGAGGTTGTTTTATAGCAATTTAGTTAAAAAAAGTTCAGTTGTTTAGGAGTTCTCATGCAATCAAGTTGTTTTGTACAACCATTAAGTAAAATTAATTTCTTTTGGAGTTCTTTTGTACTCTAATTTTGTTTCATATAAACATCTGCTAAGACTAAAACTCTTTTGGTGCATGACTGAATGAGCAAAGTAAGGGTAATGCTTTATTTAAAGCTGTGTTAAGCTTTTGAAATATCTGTAATCTAACATTCAACATCCATTGTGAAAATACAACAGATGGAATATTTCTTTTGTGCTGTAAAATGTGTTTACACAGCTGTCCTATAAAACTACATGTTTAGTGTAACTAATTTGTTTCTCTTGATCATAAAGTCAGAATGTGCAAAATACATATGAACAGTTGGTGCTCAAGCATGTGAACATAACTTAAAATAAAAACAACCGTATCAGTGTAATACTTTGAGCAGTGTTCATTATCCTGTCCTTTGTAAATTCAGAGCAGTAATCCACAAAGAGTAGTGTTATGTCATTATGCAAAGTAGATCATTCAGTCTGACTATGAAAATATGGAGATATTTTGGCAAACACACCTCCCTAAGGCTAAAGTGTATCATGCTTAAGCAGTAAATGTTAGGGTGAGACCTATTACTAGAATAAGGGTATTGCATGTTTGCAAATTACAAAGATTCACAGAGATAAACATAAAAGGGTCTCATTTGCATACAAAACATGCAAAGGATCCTGAACTTACTCCAGTAAGCACAAATGTACCTGTAGAATGCATGAGTTAGGTGGCAAATTAATTAGCTGACGAGAAAGGAAAAAAAATTAATATTTAGTACCACACTTTTTTAAAAGGAGGTAGTATTATTGACTTCACTTCAAGAAGTGTTTGGTTTATTGTATTTTAATGGTTGTGCTACTGAAAGGCCACTGCAGAAAATGTTGCATTTGGTGTCACTGACGTGCTTGTGCATATCTGGTTAAACTACTGAAGGATGTCGCTTACAGGAAATATTTCATTTGGTGTCATTGAAGTACTTGTTTGTACATGGACAAACTACCAAAAGGTTCACCATGGGAAATCATTCATTTATATGTCAGTGAAGTGCTTGTGCATCTCTGGTCAGATTGTTGAAGTGATCATTCGGGAAAATAATTTATTTTGGGTCATTTTAGTGCTTGGGCATACTTGGGCAAACTACTGAAGGGATGACCGGGGGGCAAATTCATGGATTGCAAAGCAGAAATCAGAGGCACAGCAACACTTTTAACAATGGATCTATGCATGGATTGAATATTGGACTATGAATCGTAAGAACATTTCATTAGCACCCACTTTAAATAATTTCTCATTTACATCTCATTATATTTTTGGCATTGTGCATTAGCATAAATTGGATCTCTATATCGTGCCTTAGCTACTGTTACTCACAAACATCATCAATACCCCTACTACATTTGTGCAAACAACTATGAATACCTGATTTAGTTCTTTGGATATAAGCAGTAATGTTTTTTCTTTTCCTTTATGTGCCCCTTTTTAAAATATTTTGAAAAATGTAATTATGTGCTTTATAGAAACTATTCCTTACTGAGTTGTGAGTCTGTCTTGTGCTGTCACTGAAATAATAGATAGTGAGAAAACCTCACTGAAAGTGTCTAATCACTTTTTTGTTGAATTTCCACAAACAAATTATTTTAAAGTTGTTAAAAAGCTATGATATACTGGCCAGGAATGCTGATTTAAATAAAGTAGTACATAGCAGTATAGAGCTTTGTCATTTGCAATAAATATAATAAAAACAACCCAGACAAAGAAACAACAACATACAAAGTACAAGAATATGCATGCAAGGAATCGATACTGATTTGTTTCATTTCAAAGAAGATTATAGGTTCATAGGTTCATAGGTTGGTACTAGGCTATCAGCCCTAGGGCCTATACAAGCCTAGCCATAACAATTCCCTGGCTATTTCTTCCCACATTGTTTACTTTCCTGGACCCCTGTCTAGCAGGGCGACTGACGTGATCCCTGGGGTGAATTTCCTTTCTCCCATCCAAACGTCAAGGCTCCTCTTGAAGAGGTCCAAAGAGGCACTCTGCTTGACATGTATGGGCAATCTATTCCAGAGTCTGGGGAGTCTCTGGGTCAGGAACCTATCCCTCCAGCATGTTTTGTTTATTGTGATGACAAGGTTTAGATCCCTGGAGCGTGTAGCTCTGAGGGATTGGGATTTCTTTAAGTGTAGCATGTCCAACAGCTCTGGGTTTGACATGGCCTTGTATGTTAAGCAGAGATCGCCTCTGAGTATACGATTTGCGACAGAGTATAGCTGGAGTTTTTTAAGGTAGTCAGCGTAGGGCATCTGCTTTAGGCCTGTGATTCTTTTAGTGAGGTATTTCTGAGGCCTTTCCAGTTGTTGCAGATGTCTTGAGAGGTACATACCAAATGGGGCGTTGTATTCTATAATGGGTCTAATGAGGGATGAGTACAGTGGGACAATGAACTCCTTTTTTCTGGATGAAAAGCCTTTCGTGATGAGGTGTGCCACATAGAAAGATTTCCTGACTGTTGTGGCGATGTGGTTATCGAAGGTGAGACCACTGTCCACCTGTGTCCCTAAGTCTCTTATCACACTTTCTGTGTTTAGTGTACTGCCACCTATATGGTAATTCATGGATACATGTTTTTCCCAAAGGGATAACAATACATTTCTTGGCATTGAGCTTGAGCCCATGGCTCTGGCACCAAGCATCTGTTTCTGTAAGGCCCTTTTGTAGAGTATCCACATCATTTGGGGATTCAATAATGGCTCCCAGTTTGCAGTCATCTGCAAACTTTGTTAGCCAGAGTCCCTTAGTGTTGACCTGTACTTCAGAGAAGTAGATGCTAAACAAGAGCGGCCCCAGGACTGAACCCTGAGGTACTCCACTTGTCACTTGTCTGGAGCTGGATTTGGAGTCGGCTACTTTTACAGTGTGGGTTCTATCAGTAAGCCATTTAGCAACCCATTGGGTGACATAGGGATTAATGCCCAACTTAGTAAGTTTATCTATGATTCCAGAGTGGGGGGTGGTGTCAAAGGCCTTGCCAAGGTCTAGATAGGCTGTGTGGACCACCTTACCCTTGTCCATGGCTCTGGAGACTGATTCAAAGAAGTCAATCAGGTTCAGGAGACAAGATCGGCCCTTCACAAACCCAAACTGGGTGGGGTCCAGTGTTTGAAGGTTGCTAATGTCTTTATTTATAAGTTCCATGATAATACGCTCCATGGCCTTGCAGATAAGGCTTGTCAGACTGATGGGACGGTAGTTTCCGGGATCCAAGGTGGATCCCCTTGTGGATTGGGATAACTGTAGCTCTAAGCCACTCAGTGGGCACGAAACCTGAGGTGAGGCTATGATTAAACATGACACTTAGGTGAGG